>NW_019522675.1:358929-403971 GCF_002814215.2 Seriola lalandi dorsalis
GGTGGGGTGGGGGGGTTAGGTTTAGAGTGACCTATGATGACCCTTCACACCCATCTACATGATTCAAAATCCCTCTGAGTTCTGTTGTTGGCCTCCCTCGCTTTTCTGTTCAGCCAACTTCAGAAAACACTGCATACCCACGAGGCTCTCCTGCAAACTGCAGCCCAGATCTCTCAGCTCTGGCTCCACAGCACCCTCTGAACTAAAAATAATGTCCATTGTAGCAAGAGAGCGAGATTGAATATTGTATTAGTGTTTTGAGAGTTGTGAGCGAAGACACATGGAGTCAGATCACAAAATGTTAAACAAGACAAAAGCAGAAGAAAACATCGAGAAAACAATTGATTATACATTATATGAAAATAAGTGTTTGCAAAGCTGCACAGACGCTGCCTCATTTCCTCACAGATACCTCACAGATTCATCAGAGTTTGTTTAATGAAATTTTCATTTCCGAGCGTGTTTGTTGGTGCTAATCTTCTCTGCCCCTACGCAAATCAAAGCCAGCACGGAGGAATTTTCATTTACATATATCACAACTAATGATTTCTCTGTAATAAATAAATCTGCCAAATACTGCTTTGAAGGGTTTAGCTTGAAGGGTCTGCCAGAGAGTTTATGTTGCTTTTCAGCTGTAGTGTTTCAAACCTCTCCTGCCTTCCTGTTTCCTGCTAGTACCTGATCTGATCACCTGTTACTAATGCCTAACTTGACCTGTCTTCCTGCTCATTGCAACCCCGTTTATTTGACTTGTGAACACATGAACCCTCCCTTTTACTGCTCTAGTCGGGTCTCGGTGTCTGCATTTTGTCCCGCAAACCCAACAAGTCCATATGGCAGCAGGAGATATGCCATAAACATAAACTGCTAAAAAGCCACAGCTGAAAAATAAATGACTAACTCTTTTATGTTGTGACAATGCTTTAATAAAGGTCTGGTTGGTTTAGGCACAAAAACTACTTGGTGAGGTTTAGGGAAAGATCATGGTTTTCTTCCATGACCGTTGTTGTCATGGTTACAATAAGAAACACATGCACAGAATTTGTGGTTTTAATAATGACATCACCTGAATTCCTCCTGATTGTCCTAGGACAGCCACTAGAGGGCTTTGTCACTTGAACGTGAACATGTTTAGGGGTATTTGCTGAAAAGTCTGATGATGTCTCACGCCACCACTAGAGGTCGCTTAACAGTAAAACGCAACCATAGGTTGTAATAAGATGCTTGCAAAGAGGACTTACGGGGTCTCTTGTCTCCTGGGATGTTCCTGTTGCTAATGACCTACTCTTTCCTTAATCTTTCTGCTTCTCAGGCTGTTTTTGCTTCCCATTCAAAACCTGTTTCTGTTTCTCAGTTGTTGCCTGTTCGTCTGTCTGTTCAAAAGATCATTTTCTGCTCCTCAGCCCAGCTTTGTGACTTTCTCTCTTTCAGAGCTTCAGTCCTCCAGTCAGACCAATTTCTTGTTATCTCGTCTCTTTTCTAAGTTTCACCTCCAATTTGTCTCACAGTATGTGCAAAAAATAAAAAAAAATCTCAACGTAGTGGTTTATCTCATAGGACAGGTGTAATTTACTGCATCCGGGCAATTAAGATAGTGTGGCAGCCTTTGCAGTAAGAAAAACACATTATAAACAGTCTTGAACTGATCTAAACATGCTGCCTCTGTTTGTGTGGTGGTATGCATAAATCCTGCCACTCTAGCACTTAAGTATGCTAAAACACCCTCCAAAGTGTTTTTGCATACATACACTGTTTGCCGCAGGTCTTCTGCTGCACCACCTATAAAAAAAAAGATCCTCTACTCAGCGTCTGATGATAGACAGAGGAGGAGAGAACTGTGGGAAAAGAGGTCAGAGGCGTTGTTTTGGCTGCTTGCAGCAGCTTCATAAATCAGAGGCTGTATAAACTGCCGCTGCTGAGAGAAGGACACAGAGGTGCCTGTTGGCCCGCTGGATCAGAAGCAGGCAAACTGAAAAAAGTAGTGTGTTTATGTGAGGCTGCTTGTGTGTGTGTGTGTGTGTGTGTGTGTGTGTTTGTGTGTATTTGCTTTTATGTTTAAACATGCTTGCATGTGTATGTATACTTAATTTCCCCACAGGGACCATTAAATTTCAGCTTGGCTTATCCTACATGTGTGCAATGTGCATGCGTTTGTGAATATACATGCAAGTGTTCTTGTGTGTATGTTTATGTGAATCTGTTTGTGATGGTACGTTTGGATGATCTGAGAACCCCCCCTACACCCTGCTGTTTACCCTCATGTAAAAAATAATAATATTTTTGTCACTCTTATTAGTTTTCTTTGCCATACTTAGTTTTGAGGAATAATCATGCTTTACGTTTTTTGGATCTACAGTTCCCGTAATACCTACATACAGGAAGTCAGCCTATAATGCTGCCATGGAGTCAGTCAATTAGCTATGAGCTACAACTAGAGCCACTTTTTCTTTTTAATTTGGCTACACTTGGTAAATTTGCAAGATTGAAAATATTCCAAATTAGCTTTTAGTTGTTCCTGTTTGCAACGTTCCCACAGGTGTACAGGCTGCTATCACTGGATTACTGCGATACTGAAGAAAACTTCAAAATGTGATGATTGGCAGCCAAGTCCTGTAGTTATAAGAAAGGAATTTATTGAATTTATGGCCATTTATCCACCATGGAAACACAAGATAATGATATCCCCGGAAAGTGTAAGTTACACTGAATCCAAAAAAAAAAAAAAACGTCTATCGTGTCTGTGCAGTTAACTTTATCGCTCTGAGGAGATGAACTTTGCTGCAAATTGATTTAATACAGAATATTTACTTGTGAACAAGTTATAGAGTACATTATATTTGCAAAGGCCAGAGACTGAGCTGCAGAGATAATAAAAATTCTCAAATCTCAAATTTCTCAGTTCTCACTGACAAACAGCAAAAAACTTGTGAACAATTCAACACCCTAGGGTGGATTTATGATTGTGACTGGCTTGGTTTTTTTCTTTCTTTTTTTTCCCCAGGGAGTGATCAGCAGAATTCTGGATCTGATTTGTCGATGGGCTAAGATGCATGTTAACTAAGCCAAGGAGAAAATGTGACTGCCGTCAGTCTGACTATTTGACATCGGGAACTAAACAGGATGATATAATTATCAGATTCCAGATCAGTATGTGCAGTGAAACGGAACATTTTCCACATTTACAGTATATTATTTTTATTTTACTTTACTTGACCTTTATTTTCCTTGACAAATAAACAGCTTTAGATTTTTGTCATCTCCCTTGAGGGACAGCTTTGCTTTTGTCATAACATTATGATCCATGAAATCCTGTAAAAGATGCACCGATTCTTATGTTTTTCACACTAGTTTTCCAAATAACTGTGAAACATCATAATGTTACAGATTAATAATATGCAGGGGTAACTGTAGAGTTTATTTTGAAGCTGCGCTTTACTTTTGGTTTTGCTGGGAAATGGCTTATTGGTCCACACTTACACGATGGACTCAGACGCGTCTTGTGCTCGTGGTGACAGAATCCAAGCTAATGCTTTTGCGAAGCTTATGCAGTGATGTAATGCTGCTCCGCTCTCAGTGGCTCTTTCTGACTTTCTGTGCTGACGCTTAAGATTCTTTCTTTGTTGTGCTAATGACCTTTTTCCACTAATAAGGCACTGTGGGGATGACCCTGAGCCATAGGTTTGATCCTTCAGTGTCATTCTCATGTGGTTCAAATTACATAGGAAGCTGTTTCTCAGCTCAAAGGAAGTGATGCCACTATGCCTGCAGTCACGTCCTGGAAAAGCGTGGACGCGGATGTGACCTCACAACAAGCGCTGATCTGACCTGTGGAAGCTTCAAATTGTATATTTCACGTCAGACCCTCTGCAGTAGTCATGCAGCCTGACAGCTTGTACCACTTTAATTACTTCTAGGGAGCAGCAAAACCCCAGAGGGACCCAGCTCGTTTTATTTTTTTTGTTTTTTTTGCTCATGACAGAAGCCTGAGAGGAGGAAAAAAGAGTGATTCCCATTTTTTGACCCACATCAATTTGGGACCTGCCTCCTGCAACCTGATGAAAAAAATCATCATTTGATCACGACTCTTTCTTCTTCCCAGTATGCAAAATAAGCACTTCATTAGCAACAAAGGCGCAGAAGTTCACCTTGTGAAACCCAGCAAACTTACCAAAACGAGCAGTATCTCCAGCATCTACGCTGCAATTAATTTCCTGTGTGAAGCAGCGTCACGCGCGAAGAGCACAGTGGGATTTCTTTCACCATCAGCATGCGAGCCAATTTCCAGTAATCAGCTTTTACTTCACAGCGTCAGCACAGTGCACCTGAGTTTGTACAGCTACGGAAATCTTTTCGGGGGAAACCCAAACTGAAGCAAAAGCCACTAATACGCTATCGAGTGAGTCTTTAGCCCCGAGTTGAGATTGTGACTGGATTGCAATAATTGTCAGTTTGTGGTTTGCTTGTTAATGTGCAGAAACCATGCATAGGCGAGGGAAAGTCAAAGTTAGGAGGCTTGAAGACCCGGAATGAATCAAGGTCAAATTAATCAATATGTTGTTTCTTTGTGCAGAACCAGTGTGAAATGTCTTCTGTATATACTTCTGCTTCTGCCTGCATCCCTTTGGTAGAAATGACTTGCGTCCCACTCATACATAAGCAGAATGTTACTCCTAATAATGACAGTCATTTTGACAGTTCAACATTCACTCTAAAGTTTTGCCTTATTTTATCTCAAGGATACAAAACAGAGGAGCCAGGGCTCACAGAGCGTCAGTATAATGACACTCAGTTTTCCCATTTCACATCCCATCATATACTCATCAAGTGGCACTGAATCAGGGTGATGACTGTATTTTACCACTACCAACCTAAATAAACACATCGCACAAATAACACTGACACTGACTGGCAATATATACAGGATACTGTCTCGGCTTTTACTCTGCACAAGGACATCAGTTAAGTTTTTGATATCTCTTCCTTAATATCGTACATTTGTCTTTATGTTGATGAATGTTTATGGGCTTCACTCAGCGTCGCCAAACATATTCTTCCTCTGCTTTCCCAAAGCTAGTAATAAAAAGCATATCTCTATTTTGAAAATCTTATTCCTGTCAAAAAGAATGTTGTTATTGAATTAAATCCTACTGAATCCATCCTGGGGATTTGAGGTGTAATGGGTATACTGAGACAAGAGAATCTTTTTTTTTCGATTTAATGTTCTACATCAACGCACAACAATTTGGTCCTTTAATTGTTCATGCACTTCTTAGAGCATGAACATTTTATTGTTTAACTCAAGCAACACGGTTGACGCATAATTTACAGAGGAACAGAGTGAATGGGGTGTGTGTGTGTGTGTGCGCACAGGAAAAGTAACATGAGCTTTGGATGAGTGTGACAGTGTGTGTTAATACATGCTTATACAGGGGTGTTTATACCTGATTAATGACCCATATCGTTTGTCTGTTATTTGGTTGAATTTCCAACCAAAATCCTCTGTAGGTAGCCGTCCCTCCTCCACTCACAAATGAGTCAGGCGCCTTGTTCCCATCTTTGATTGGGACAGTTTATGTTAAGGCTCTGATATTCAAATTCACAGTCAGGAAAAAGACACTGTTGAGGCCATTGGATGAGTAACAGGATGGCACTGTGGCTCATTTTGGAAACCAAGCTGGTGCCATTCACAATAAACTCTGGTAGCGGTTTCATGATATTTCACCAAACCACAAGCACAAAACCTCCCACAGCTTTGAACATTCAAAAAACATCATATCCTTTGCTTGATCGTTGAACGTTCGCTCTATAAAGTCAAACTCTGATAGATAAAGTGTTACAGGAAGCCGCACACGACCTCTGCTGCTTCTGGAGAGAAGTTTGTGAGTTGTTGCTTGCAACCTCTTTAATGTTTTTGGATATGATGTTGGAATTCATTGGGCCGTGTACATTTTCACGAGGCGTTTTTATGCAAAATATATTGTCAAAATTCTGGTTTCTTTTCGGCACATTATGAAACAAATATCACAGAGCTCATTGACTGCACTGTCTCTGCTCCCTCACTGACTGCACCGAGCCAATCCAAGCAAATAACTCAGCATGTCCATGAGGATGACTTTAGAGGGAGGGAATTCTCTTGGTAAGCCACATGACTTTCTGAAAGCTCGTAGACTTCAGTTAACCGCTTAGAGATGGGGGTCAGTCGCCCCACTGTCCTCCTCATGGGCCAATCACACTGTCATTACTCTGCTGACAGCATGTGTTTGCTGTCCTGAGAGCAGCTGCACCACCTTCTCCTTGACTCCTGCTCTCCCCATGTGTTTTAGATAAACAGGTAAAAGGCAATTGCTGTCTTTCTTGAACTTATTCAAGAGCTGGATAAATTTGCTGATAGTTGCACTTTGGAAAATGAATCTCTTTAAGTACAACTATTTGTTTGATTCCCTGCATATATAATTTAATTTCTGTCTATATACATTTTCACAATAATACTTTTACCATCTGTAAGGCTGAGAGCTATCCGACTGGCATGAATAAATGGTCATTCATCAACAATTTGCTTGCGATTCAATAATTTTAATACTGTATCCATCTTCTTTGGCAGCTCGAACATTTCGGCCAAAAGGTCCTCCTGACTCAAGACCCACAGGAAAAGAGAAACCTCTGAGTAACAAGAGAAAGAACTTTATTTGTCTTATAAAATGTCTTGGGGACACAGGCGATGAAACCATTAAATGGTTATGGGAGATGATGGTATCTGAGATAAGTGGGTGGGGAGCACACCAGGGACGGAGCATGCGAAACTCAACCCACCCCCTGAAAGCCTCGTTGTTCACCCCGCCGTCCGTGAATCAGGGAAATGGAGTCTCTGAAATTCCACCCTGACCCTCCATCTACCTCCCCTCCCTATATATTCTCCATTCTTCGTCTCTTTTCCCTCAGTCAATCAGGATGGGGTCCAAGTCTCCCCACAATGGCCGCCACCAGCACCACTCACCGTTCAAGCTACCATTTCCAACCCCATTCTCCTGCTGACTAATTAGTGTTATGGTTAGTTAGCATTTTTGGCAGGCCGGGGGGTTCCCTGTGACATTATGTCTAAAGCACTTGTCAAAACAGCAGTTGGGGGAGCCGTGCTGGCCTGATGGGGTTGAGGCAGCGGCAGGGGTGGTGGCGGCGGTGATGGTGAGGTGGAGGGGATGGAGGGAGCCAGGGAAATTGTGGGTGGGCGAGAGATGGGGGGGAGAGGGGCTGGCGTCTCAGGCGAGGCCCTGACAGCTCCGGTCTCCAGGCTCTCTGCCCGCAGCAGCACCGGGGAATCTGCAAGACAGGCCGCATTAGCCGAGCTTGGCTGGAGCTAGCTGCAGTATGCAAACTCGTGCTTGCTGCCCAGAAACAATCCTCTCCCTTCCCTACAAATCAGGTTATAGATGTTCATGTACTGCAGTGCGCAAGCTGCCGTCATTTGACCATAATCTCACCAGCTGTAAGAAGCAAAACAAAGGAGGAAAGTTTTCCAGTGAGCCTCCTTTTGTTATGTTATTCCCTTTTCTGCTGCTTTACTGATACTCCCGCTCTCTCTTACTCACTTTTGTTCTTTTGTTTCTGCTTACTTATTTCTTCTTAACCCAACTTCTTCACACACTTCCCCTGTGCCACACTTGAGCTGGTGTTTTTTCAAGTGTCTTCTGTTTGCATGGAGTCATACCCCCTGCTTGCTGCCCGTTTACCTCTGATCTTAACCGATCCCCCGCTGACAAGCTATCAGTCATTTCAAGAGGGAAACCCCTCTTGTTATGAGAGTCGGAGAGCACGGTGGGCT
This sequence comes from Seriola lalandi dorsalis, assembly GCF_002814215.2. Classification (NCBI taxonomy): domain Eukaryota; kingdom Metazoa; phylum Chordata; class Actinopteri; order Carangiformes; family Carangidae; genus Seriola; species Seriola lalandi. The sequence goes on from NW_019522675.1 coordinate 366,749, forward strand.
CTGGAGAGGAGACAGTTTATTCATTCCCTCAGCCAGAGTGAGCCGGAGTTCAAATGGAGCATAGAGGTAACATTTAAACTCTTATACTTAAAGTCACACATATCAACTTGTGGCTGCGCTTAGAAATCCAGAGGGGCTCAGAGACCAAAGCTTATAAATACATGTAAAATTAGATTATATTAATTAGATAAACTAATTGGGATTAACTTTTTTTGCATATCCCCTCCTTTAATACTTTATTGAGTTATCAAATGGTCATGTACATGACAATTCTTTGTCCCCTGTGGTGCTGTTATCGATGCTTCAGAGGATTCTGGGTGAGAAATAGGGCTGGGCCGTACTGAAGAAATTAGTTGCCGACCTGATGATGACATGATGACTGATACTGATACTTTTTATCATTAAAAGTGACAAATATACAGTGATGTTTTAAGAGTTGAACGCATCATTTACTTCTAGTCACGCTTTGCCATTCAGTATTCAGTAAGTTTATTCCCCACGTTCGACTAACAAACAGCTATCAGTGTGTGGGTGACTTTTTAACGCCTATGTCAATATAGAGTCTTAATCCTCTGCCAGGGCTTGACTGCCCAAAATCTGACCCCTAAACCCCCCCCCCACACACACACACACAATCCTGCCCCCCCTCCTCCTGAGTCCGGTATTTATTTGAAAAGTACAGTCTACTCTCGTTGATTTATGGCTTTTAAAAAGGAGGGTTTATGGTATCCCTGCCAGTTAAAGGCTCCCAGGGTTGCAGTTTTTTTGGCTGGAAGCTAACTTTCTCTCAGACAAGACCATTACTCGTCATCTGTCCACACTGTGCAGTGCATTCACAAGTTCACTTTCTCAGACAATCGCACAATACCTGCACACGGCAGAAAATACAGTTTTTATTCTTTTTCCATCCGGTGCAGGATAGAGACTTGAGTACGAAGCTCTGTTTCCTTAGAAATCCCTTCGGAAGCCTTCCCCTCTGGATATGGGGGTGATATGGAGCTTTTCTTCAAGTCCTCAAAAGTCCTGCTGTGTGGTGTTAGAAAAGGAGGCAGGTTGCATATCAGCATTTTCCATCCATGACCCACAGTGTGATTTCACACCACACACTGTTTTACTAAATAGGCCTACTGGGCATAGAGAAAGAGCCAAAAAAGCACTCATGCATCCTTATTCAGACTCTCCTGTTTGTCCACCCGTACAGTCACACATCCGTACACTCTGCACCTACATACATCCACTGCTATAGTTCCTAAACTCTGATCCAACTTCCTCCAGCTGCAGACTGTCTTACAGCAGAATCCCTCTGTAGTGCAGAGGCTGTTAGAGAGCTCCGCAGGGCAGGGGAGCTCATCAATAATGCAGCAGAGGGGAGCCGATGGCTGGGTACGGTGGAGAGGAGCATCTGCCCTCAGGGCTTGGAGGTCCGGTCAGGCCCCGCAGGCAGAATGATAGGCTGGTGCCCTCGGGGCAGCGGGCCACCGACACCAGCATCGCCTGAGGAAGCCTAGCGAGAAGCCCTGCTGTTTGGATTAGCCTTGCCAGACTTAGTGTATGTATGAATGTGTGTTTCTGCGTGTCTGTTTCTCTGTGTGTTTGTTTTAGTGTGCGCAGGAGCAGGGTGTTAAAAGAACTGTGTAATATCAGTAACCATTAGCACCTCTGATTATTATCTTTGCGGTTTAATGCTTCGTGGCAGGCTGAGATGTAGATAAATAAACACAAAGACACACACTGATAACAGCAGATGCATATATGCACATGGATGAGTGAAGCCTTCTTGAAAATCTTGGCCAGTAGCCAGACTTTTTTTTTTTTTTTTCCCCTGCTAGTGGAGTTTTCATGACTTGCAGCCAATTTCAGCCTCTCACTGCAGTGTCACACAGCATACGGAATCCTTTGGAAAATTAATCATAAAGTCTCATAGCTCTTTTTTTTTATCTGAAAGCATATTTTTCCTTTGATAAAGCATCTGTAAAATACTCTGGGTATTCTCAACTACTTCCACTATTGTGATGCACGCAAACCCCCAACTGTTTGTCAGTGCCAGACACATTCACAGTGGCCATAAATCACACAGAAATATGAGTTTTGATTTTTCCCCTTACCCACTGTGTTGCTCGCTAACGAGACATCTCCACAAACAGAAACACGATCCACCCTTGAAGTTTCCAAAAGGAAAACCCCAGTTCCTCCAACACCAGAACTATGCTGGGTTATCTTACTGAGGTTCCCTGCTCAGTGTGATGCTGCTCGCTGTAATTATGACCAACACTAACCAGGCTCGGGCTGTCCACAAGATGGCTTTGCGACACAGACGTGGTTTGGAACCGTACTCCTTCTGAGAAGCCTTGGCTGGGAAGTAACCCCACCATCACCACCAGTGCTTTCAGTCCCCCCCCCCCAATTCCAAATTATAGGAACGCTCCTTGCGAGTGTGAGGGCATGTTGGGTTTTGGCAGCAGACATTCTCAGATCAATCTCCACTGTTGGGGTAAGGGATGGTGGGATTTGATTTAAACCTGCAGGTGGTTACAGCGCAGTGGCTGTGGAACACATTATCGCTGGGGTGATCCTGCTTTTAGCTCCCCGTCTCCATCCCCTCCTCCCACCAGGCGGAATGACATTTATAGGGTCCCGTGCAGTGGTCTGTGACCGTGAAAACCATCGTTGCTCTTGAACGCACATCCCGCCCTTCCTGCACCCCAGCATGTCAGTCAGATAGAGGAGAATGTGGGGATGGAAAGTCCGCAGGGTAGAGCAGAACGGTTGACTGACTTGGTCTGCTCTAACTCAAAATATGGAAATGTGCGCTGTGAGCTGATTTTACATCAGTGACCTATGGTAACATATATTTCTCTACTTCTGTTGTGTTCTTCCATAGTGTGTTCTATTCTCCTCTATTCTGTTCAATACACATGCAAACTCCCTTCACAAATTATATGTTCAATTTATTGAGCTCTAGCAGCAAAAGGATATCATTACCATTACTTGATAAGTTTCGATGTAGTTTTTGTGTTGAACCTTTATGGAATTGTATCATTTTTCAAGATATTCTGATGTAAAAAATATTTCATTTGTCAAAAAATGACGTAAACAATCGTTGGTCTTTGAGTCAGATCCATAAGGGGGGGGGGGGGGGGGGGGACGGTCAAACTCAGCAAAGATCAAATCCTACACACAGTGGCTTTGAAGTTGGAACCCTTAAGATTTCAGCGGTAGATGATTTGGCGACACCTGCGGTTACTGAAGGTAGTAGCAAGCGCACTTTAATCCTACAGCAAACACTCCTTTCAGTCGCTACATTGTCAGAAGACTGCCTAGTGTATCTGTTTACAGAGCGGCCAAAGAAATCAAGAAAAACTCACATTGTTTTAACAAAGAAGTCAGTCAAAAATAATTGCAACTGTGATCTGACTTCATGCTGCACACAGCGTGAGTAGTTTTCCACAAACAGCGGGCCACGGTACAAGGAGTTGGCTGTCTTGTAGAGAAGTTGGAGGTGTGCGTCTCTTCATCTAACAGCTCGTTGTAGCTGGTCATTGTTGTTCTGTCACTCACTGTTACTAACTTTGATGATACATTGTTTCTCTTGTGACTGCTTCATGCTAGCAGTAATTGTGTCTTTTGGTGCCTTTTTCCAAATAACGATTATATTTTACTAATTAAATATATTTTATTGTACTAATTAACTACTGGTAGTAACTATAATATAACTATAACTATATATGTCTATGTATGTCTATATATATATATATATATATATATATATATATATATGTGTGTGTGTGTGTGTGTGTGTGTGTGTGTGTGTGTGTGTGTTTGTGTTATATAATTAACTATAAAGTGTCCCAGTCTTCATATCATTACATCTAGATGTTTTTGATCTATAATTTTTTTTTTTTAATATGTTGACCTGCATGGGGATGAATTTGTTAGACTTTACACTTTTTTATGATTCTGCTACTAAACTAAATGATTTAATGAGAAGGATGTTTTTCCTGAGAAAACATGCACTTCAAAGAGCATAAGTAATGGTGAGCCAGCATCAAGTGCTTGTAATATTTCCCATTTGCTTGTAAAACTGGGCAGATAACAAGTTGATATGGAATCAAAGCGAGTTGCTGTTACTGGTAAAGGAGAAAATAGAGGAAATGTTGGGGGAAATGAGGGTTGTGGAATGTCTGGCAGTGTGTGCGACTGGTTGGCTGGCTGGTTATCTGGTTGGCTGGCTCTCTGAATGTGGCTTTCATGGATATTTATACCTACAAGTCCTAAAAAGACGCCCAAGAAACCACCGTCACTTGCCTCCCCACTCCACCCCCACCACCACGCCCCTAGCAGACACATGGTTGCATGGTGAACAAACTTATGTCCGTATTCTTTACAGTTCCACCTTAAATTCCCATTACGACACACACGTATACATTAAAATACACATAAACATACTCAGTAACCGCTCTCTTCACTCAACTCTTCGCACTCACACACGGGACTGATAAACCCCAAAGTGCTCCTTTATCGTTTGCAGATATTTATTTTACACTGTTTATAGTTCTGTATGTCAAAATCATCAGGAAAAGTGTGCTCCAACATGTTGATTTAAGAGAACATTTACATAGGCAGCGTTCTTTCCTCTTGCTTCTTTGTCTCTCCGTTTCCCTTCCTAACCAGAACCACATTGACCCTGCCTTTGAACACAGCTCACCGAGAGCACATCTACGTGTAGAAATGAACTGAGTGGGCACACATACACTGCTGGGCTGAAGCCAGACTAATAACTGTACCATATTAGCAGGTCACAGCGAAGCCATGTTTTTACATGTAGTGGGCTGAAGTCAAATAAACCGATGGTTCGCCATAAGCTTTGCCTGGTGTTCTGAATGATTACCTTGTCAAAATTACTTGGGACGTATACTCATTCAGCTGCTGATGAAGCAATACGAGAGGCTGCGTTGAGGTTTGCACCCTCATTTTCTGCATGTTGTCAGTTTGCTTCAATTACTTGAATGTTTCTGGTGAATTTGATAGACCAGAAATGTTACTAATGCAAATATATGCATTTCCCACAGCTACCATCCACCATTCTTCTGTGCAAGAGGTAAAAGTGAGAAGTTATATAGGATAGTGCGACAAGAACAGCTTGAAGGGGGAATAAATCTAATACTTATTAGTCCCTCATAGAGCTAAATGAACAGAATATATCTGAGGATCAATATCATTGATTAGACCATTAACTCATCAGATAATGAGGCTTTGTAGGTGTCAAAACTTACTTTAAATACTCTTAATTATATATATAAAAAAACTGTATAAAATAACATTATTGTTTTATGTACATTATGTAGTTAACAATGAACATAAAGTGCACACACTGTAGAGTTATTTATCTTTCAATTGTCTCGTCACTGAATGTGCAAAATTTGGAATAATATCCTTGAAGGACAGCCAGACCGAATCCATTGCATCATCTCTTGAAAAAGGGAAAAACCAGTTATTATTCACATATTTCTCTCCTCCTTCCCCACCTCATTTTCTCATTATGCAACTTTAGTTCCAACCATTACTGTCCTAATAATACGAGAAAGACCATTCAAAAATACAGATTTTGTTTTAACTGTCTTTGAGCACATACGGTAAACAAGCAGATTTCAAGATGAAGACAAGTAGAGAAGGACTGTTTGTTGTTAAGCCCCCACTGACTGGCATTTCCTTCTGTTCGACAACTGTGTGACTGGCATTGCAATCCATTTCACGTACAAGACATAAAAAAATAACTTGATTCACAAATTAAAAAGTTAATTACAGAGCAACAGAACGAACAGTGTTATCACCATAGCACTTAAAAACAAAACATATTAGCTCTTAATATATTTGGATCACAGCTGATTTACTGTCTTACTCGCCTCTATTGTTCAAATGTGTTTACTGGCTATCAGTGTCAAATTTGAAGCACTGTAGGGAGAGACAGGATCTATAAATACTGTAATTAACAGTTGCAAATAAAGGACTTGATTGAGTTTTTATTTTCTTTAAAGAGTAACAACTACACTCATGTGCACACACAGAGCTTAATTCATTTAGAAGTGCTTTCCAAGAAGACAGAGTCCTGCTGGAAAATGAGCCATTTCAATCCATTAGTAGGATAGATTTAAGTGGATTTAAAGTAAGTAGATTTAACTTTAAATCTTATCTATAGCAAATTAGAAGACGTGAATCTGTAGGGCTCCTGGGCATATGCTCAGTGCTGCACTGACAGCCACTATGGCTGGACTGGCTGGTCAGACCTGTGGCCTTTTTGTTAGAGGGTCAGACTCTGTGACCATTAGATGTTCCCTCTGGGATTTAGTTTTATTGTGTAGTCTAGTAAAGCGCTGCTTCCTCCTTCATAGAGGTCGAAAGTTGGACAAACAACAGCTAGCATACAAAGGCAATTAATGCTTTAATACTTTAGCTCAATGGTCTGTATGTGGATAACCGAAAGAGTACAAGTACATGTTTACGTACACACTGTCAGTGTTTGAATGTTGGCTTGTATCTCTGACTGGTGCAGGGAGCACTTGCCTACCAGCAGGAAGACAATTTTTTTGTACAGCAAGTCAAATTGTGTATGTTAGTAGTGCATTGATAGATGATTGCTGTCCTCTCCAGCAAACTACAGATACACACACACACACACACACAGAGAGCACAGACACAAACAGACGGCACTTATTTTGTATCCCTGGATGTTTATTCCAGTCCTTCTCCAGTCTCTGTTGGTTTAATGCATGTTGTCAAAAAACAATAAAAGTTTAAATCGAAACAGAGCCTCAGCTTGGAGGAAGGTAATGGAAGTCATTAGAGGACACCATTGTTCAATATTTATGTGTGTGTCTGTGTGTGTCTCTGTGTGTGTGTGTGTATGTGTTTGAGTGTACCCGTGTGTGCATCTGTAATAACTCAAGTATTAGAGTGTGTTCTGCATGTGTGGACTTCGGTCACATGCTTCCATAGTTTACATGCATCTGCACAATCACTCTATTTACAGGCTTTAGGAGAGAGAACAGGCTCCCAGAGTTCCAGCCATTACTCATAGCATTAGAACTTTTTAATAGGAAACCGAGTGAGATTTGGCTCGGCGGAGACTCATGCACAGACAATAGCTCATTGATGCTAGCGCCGTGTCACTCCTACCTTCTCACTCCCTCTGCGCCTTTAGGTGCTGACAGACTGATAGGCAGCTATTGTTCCACATCTGAATCGGAGGAAGGCAAGCTGCGGCCTCTCCCCTGCTCTCTTGCTTCCTTCTTTCACTTTACAGCGTGGTTCTCTTGAGCTTCCTTCTCCTAATTCCTTGCTTGTTTTCAATATCTCCCTCTTTCTCCGTGTACTTTTTTTATTTCTAGTTTGATATCACGGATCTCCCGCCACTTGCTTGCCCACTCATTTCCTGCTCGTTGCCCCTTTGTGCTAGTTCCTCCCTCTCATCTCGCTGTCTCTTCCTTCCCCCTCCGTGGCTCTTCCCCGCCGTGCATCTGTCATTCCCACTCTCCCTACTGTTTTATCTCCCGACTGTACGTATCCGTCTACCCGGGCCTGCAGTGCCACAAGCAACTTGGCAGGTCACATTCTTTGCTCCTCCATCTGTTGGCTTGATCTCCAATTTCACTTTATCAACACTGTCATCTCTTTTTTTACATTGTTCCCTCTCTCTCCCTCTGTCTCTCGTGCTCATTCCGTCCGTCTGTGTCATCACCTTCATTTGCCCACGAACCCGTCCGCTCTCATAACGTTCTCCACCCAAAGTAACCCAGGGGGACCAATCTGGGGTGACTTCATGGTGAAAAGCATGCTCAAAGTTCAAAGCAAAGTTTGCCTGGCAGTGGCAGTATAAATTAAGACAATTGTTATCTTCTAAAATTTGCCTTCGTGGTGTCACGCTCGGAAAATTGCTGCAGCAATGATAATTGGGGTGTTATCACAATTCCGCTGCGGTAACGAAACCAGATATCATGTGTTCTTAATTGTGTCCTGTTAAAGCATGCTGCAAAAAGGGACACTTTAGTGAATGATGGTTTTTGGTGTAAAGGTGTTGGAGTAAACAATGTTCTGAATTTTGAAAGAAAAGTAAAGGAAACAGTCTGAGCTTCTGGGAAATAAAGTTATTCACCTTTTTTCCAAGCTTTGAAGATCAAGCAAGAAGATCAACAGCAGCCTCAGGTCTGCACATTAAATATGAAACTACCCCCAGCAGCTGGTTAGCTTAGCTTAGCATTAGCACTAGAGACAGGGGGGGAAACAGCTGACCTCCGTACAGATCTATCTAAGCTAAGCTAACTAAGCTAAGATCAGATGAGTTGAATTCTTGAAAAGTTGTGAAATCATTCGAATAGAGTGTAAAAGGTTTAATTTCCATTTTGCATTGTGAAGTTTGTTCTTTTTTGTTCAGCGATTCCTTTTTTTATTTATTTTTTATTCATCGATTAATAGCAGACCTCTGTAAGCTGTGCCAGTGAGAGTTCTTGCTGTTTCTTGCCATACACATTACTTAATGTAATTTTAAATTCAGTACATATGGCAACAGCTGTTTCTAAGCATGTAATGGAGTCTCAGTGGAGAACTTCTCCATGTATTCATGCTGCATTCTGGCATCAGTCCACTGAGTGGCAGTGTCATGTCACAGCTAACGCTCAGACAGGCACCATCTCCTGGCACACAAACACACTCTTACTCATGTACAACTTTTTACAAACCGGTTGGAAAGATATATGGACAGAATGTGAGGCACACACACACACACACAGACACACACACACACACACAGACACACACATACACACACACACACACACACACAAAGCATGCTTGTACAGAAAAACACATATGCAGTAACAGAACAATCTCTTCTGCCTCTGACAGCACCAAGTGACACTTGACAATAACACTCTGGTCTGAGGGGAGAGAGGAAGTTGACTTAACGAAGTGTCTGGGAATGAAAGGTGGCCTGTCTCACTCGCTCACATAAAAGGTCAAAGTGGAGCAGCCAGAACAGGCCATTCTCTGCAAGAATGTGTCATGCTTTCGCTCTTTTACTCTGGGACGTCACATGAACATTTAAAGAGTGCCCAGACAAAATGAGGCAGACTGTTTGAATGAAAGGTTCAAAATAATTGTCATGTATATGTTACATGTTTTAGTCCAGAATTCATGGTTGATGGTTCATCATTTATTTGACCTGATGCACCATCATCATCGTTTTTAACAATTTTTTAACAATAAATCTTCAAATTGCTGTGATTTTTTTATTTTAATATTGGATTTATGCACTTGAAAATGATTTTGTTACCTCATTTAGTCCTTTATATCTAAACAAAACATCAAGAGTGTTTACATTTTTGCTGCTTTTCAGACAAATACCAGAAATGTGAGCTAACCTTCTGCACCTTCCAAAATACCCATGAAACAAATGTCCCAAATATACTGCCAGTCCTTACGTCCAACCATGGCGATGAATTTATTTTTACATAGTGAAAAGAGTGTCTTGGTATGAACGTAAACCACAGAAGTAGCGATGTTCTGAAAGAGTTTTAAACATAAATTCCCCAGCGTAAGAATGTCTATTCTTGCTTTATTTCATATATGCATGCTCTGATTTCATTCAGCACAGACTCATCCCCTACAGTGTATCTGAGTCCACTTGGCTTTCATTTATGAAGAATGGAGGGGTAAGCCTGTTCCTGGCACACCAACACACCACATACTGTATACATTCAGTTCAGACAGAATCCTGTTAACTCCTTAAAGGTCCAATCCGTAAATACAGTTTGGTGTTGAAAAACTGCTACGTGACTACTGGCTGTGTTTACACTGCGATTTATTGCATTGGGAACAATGCTTTCAGTGAAAGTTATTGTCTAAGCTTCGGACACAAGGACTCACAGGGTCTGGCAGCTAAACATAAATTTTGTCCGTATTTAGAGTCTCTACAGTGTTTGTACAACAAAGCAGAACTGTATTGGGGGGAAATCAATATGCTTCTTTGGATTGTTATTTTAGATATAGATGATAATGATGCATATCTTGGAAAAACAATTGTATTTATTACGTCCTTTATAATGTGCATTGCATGCACTATATCAATTCACAGATGAGACTACATTATTTGCATTTACAAGAATGTTGCATAGTATTTTTGTCTGATTGTTCAAAGTGTCTTTACACCCAAACTCAATGAATGAAAGCAGATTTTTAACCACTAAAACAACAGTGTAATTACTTTGACCATATGGCTTTCCTCATATGCCTTATGGTTGTTTTTTTTTTTTTTGGATGTAGAAATATTAAGCAAATGTTAATGTTGCCTTTTCAAAGTTTAGCTTTTCATTATTACATTTCAATGGTCACAGCAAAACACTGTGCTTGTATGCAAAAGGTCATCCAAATACAAATGCTGCAGTATCAATGATTTCACAGCAAGTAAATGGTCACACCAACATAAACAATGCTCAATCAATTATGCTTATGTTTTCAGAATGGAAATATTGAGTTGTGTAGCTGTATTTCCCAGACTCTTACAACTCCTGGAGAGATGGTACGAACCATGAGCTTGCAGTCAAAGGTGGGTATTTAGTCAGTGAACATCAACATGTAACAAGTAATTATGGCTTTGTCACCATACAATGTCAAATTGTTGTCTTTTTCTTTGCTACTATGGATCCTCCCTGGATGATTGTTGTTGTGACTGGCAGCTCCACAAAGCAGATCTGTTCATGTAAGACTCTGACACCAAAATCTGGCATTTTGGGCTGATGTTTCAGATAGATGACAGTTTTCTGCCAAGATGAAAACTCTATTGTAGCAGCTGGAAATTCCTCACTGTAACATTACATTATCTCCTCTGTTCACTCATCCACTAAAAACAACAACAACAAAAAAAAAAACCCAAACAACAAAAAGGCATCTGAGGCCTGTGTCTTTCTGTGTGTCTGGATTTTCTCTGCAGCCCACTCTTTTTGCTTCATCCTTAACAAAGAAATTGTCAATATCATCTTTTAACACAAGACATTGCAATATAATAAACATGCATTCCAGTAGTTAATGGGAAAGGAAGATGGACTTAAATCAATATCCAAAGACAGTTTGAATCCCAGGAATAATTGGTTACAGAGGAGAAAACAAAGGTAGCAAATGTGGAGAAGGTGCATGCTGGGAGAAAGCTTTTTGGTTGATTTGTGTGTTGGCAGCCTTTTAGTGAATGCAAATGTGTTTCTGTGTGTGTGTGTGTGCATGTGTGTGTGTGTGTGTGTGTGTCTGGAGATGGCAGGGCTAGAGCTTCCAGATGTGGAGTGGGCAACCTGCCTGTCGGGACCCAAACACAGGAACTTCCCCCTGACGGCTGAGATTAATCAAAGCCTTGGGAATCTCTGCAGCAAGACAAGGAGGGATGATGCATGTGTTTATTTGTGGGAGGATGAGTCCGTTTTTTTTTTTACACATATTTTTGTGTGTGTGCATGACTACCAAATTCCTGTGTAAAGGGAGAGCTTCTAGTCTTTGCCAAGTCTGTTGATTTGTCATCCGCTGCCTAGAAGAGGAATTCAACCCTCAGCTTTATTGATGGTGCCCTTTGGGAAGAGACTAATACTAACGTTATTATGGGAAACATGTAGTCATGCTGGCATGCGCACAGTATTTACAATACAACCAACCAAAGCAAAGTATGATACTTTATCCTAAGATTGCAATCTGATTATAAATCAGCACATGTGTCTATACAATAATCACCCGGTCAAAACACATTTACCACATCCCTAATGACGGTTTTTAGATTCAGAGTCTTGCTGATGGAACTTCATGAGCCTGTGTCAGAAGCAATCAAAAATGGGTTTGCAGCCTTTCATGGAAGACTTACAGACTTTGCCATAATCTCAAGGGCTTGGTGCAATTTAAAACTCACTCTATTGCCCTCCACTATCAGTTGAGGGCTTTGGTAGGTTAATGGCATTTTACTAACTTTCTCTTAATGCATTTTTCAGTCTTTGATTCACGCCCCAGTGCACTCTTTTGCAGCACTTTCATACTATCTGACGGGACATCACGTCCTGGCGTTTATCAATTAATTGCACACTGCTCCTGGGTGCCATTGTGAGCCATTCAGATTTTTTTTTTTTTCTCTCTCTTCAGTAAATGAGTGATGCATGTCTTGTCTGAGCTTCCCTAGATGGAGAGGAGTAATTACTCACAGGCAAAGCTCTGGCCAGATCTTTGGGTCCTGTTGCAACCTGCTGTGACATCAGTGCACATCAGTGTACTGAAATGCATGGCGCCTCAACGACAGCCAGATAACACATGTAGACTGGAACATTTATCACTGTCCTATTTCACATTTTTTAGGGGGAGCATTGTGTGGGAGGATGACCTGCTGAATACAGAGACCTTTACATAACCAGATGTCAGTTTTGTTATTTTAGTCTCCACCAGCAGTCTCAAAAACATGCATGAAATATATACAAACAGTGAGAGCAGATTATAGGTATTATGTGAACACTGGACTGATACCAAACCTTTCACTTGGTTTGGTGTGTGTTAAAGGAATACTGTTGATACAACTCGCATATTTGTACGAGTGTGATGCTAGCACCTTGAGGTGATTAGCTTATCTTAGCAAAACAACTGGAAGAAGGGGGAAACTTGTGTGATTAGCTGACTTTATGATTGCTTTTTGATAAGCTAAGGTAATTTGCATCCTGGCTCCAGCTCCGTACTTAACACACAGGCCTGAAAGTGGTGTTGATCTTCTCATCTCGCTCAGCAATGATGCAAACATGCATCATTCCCGAAATGTAAATTATTCCTCCTGTGGACAATAGGGAAGGGACATTTGAAATAAAGGGTGTATTAGTTCTGGTAACAGGCAAACATCATGAGTTACACTAAGACACAGTGTATAGTGTTATCAGTCACATTACTAGTCAATGTCTGTCTTGACACCAGTTGCTTCTTTTTCCTCTATGAAAAATGTTTTTCTTGAGCCTAGACCTGAACACCCTCTCTGCAATGCTGACAAATGCAAAAGCTCGTTGGCGTACTTCCTTGTACAAGTGACTTGGTATTGCTGGTCAGTGCTCTTGATTCCCAGTGGTTTAAAAACGATTGTTCCAGTAAGAGCTGCTGCCTGTCAGGTTAGCTTTTACCACTCAGGCTGGAGGTGCCTCTGGCTGCTGGCTCAGAGATAAAGACAGAAACAACCTTGCCAACAGGAACAAGAGAGCCTTTGACTCTATATGACCAACACCGTAGTAATTGAACATTCCCTGTGGTTGCTTTGCCGGTAATGGTAGCTTGCTAGTACTACTAGCTTTTGGTAGTTATTGTCTACTGCTAGTAAAAGAATATAGTGTAAAGCTTTCTCAGTGATTTCATATAGGAACTGTCCCATTGAGCAAATAGATGCTTAACATGGTATCTGCTCTTCAGGTTAACCTATTTAACCCAAAACATTTCCACAGGAAATGGCATTTCTTTTCTCAACCACACTGCTGTGTGGTTGAGAAAAGAAATGCAAAATTTTTTTTAATTTTTTTTTTTTTTTAGCTCCAACACCCATCAGTAATGTCTATTCTTCAAATGAACTATAAAAATGAGAGGCTCTTACACAACAGAAAGGCTTCCGACTAACTGATATTTCAATTTTTTTTTATACTCCATCAATTGGTAGCTCCATGGCAACCCAAAGGTCTTGGCTATTTTCATACAGTACACCAAAGTTAGCAAAAATACCTCAGATTATTATAGTGAAAATTAAGCATGCAGGAGGTAGCAAGAGATGGGTTTATCATACACCGTATAGAGCTGAATGGTTGACCTGTCACAGTGGTTAAATTAATAAATGAAATGAATGAAAGCCCTAATTAAAGGTCCCAGCTCTGAGAGCTTGCAATACATTTTTATTCACAACAAACACTTTGACTTGTTATCACTGGAAAATCCCAAGTGTAACTAATAACATTAATGATGGCTTCGTTCCACTGAGGTCAACATTAATCCATGTCTGTAAACCGGTATGTGCTGAGACCAGTATTAGTGTTATTACACCTGCATTATTCTTACTAAATGTGAAAAGGGCTCAACACTGCATTTAAGTACCTATAGGAAATGGTTACTATTTTCTTGGTATGTGATTCATACAGTTATAAAATAAACTGAAAATTCTTCAACTTCTTAAGATTAAAAAAAGAGAAAATGTAAAAACCTCAATGGATTATCTAAAACATGTGTTGTCACAAAGCTGAAAAATGTGCTGCTATTAAAATAAACAAAATGAAATCATATGTACATTTAATCTCCTTCAGCAACATTTTATTTATTTCATGCCAGTAAATCTAATCCACTCACCTCTATTTTTTAAATATAATGATCGAACATGTAGACAAACTGTTAAAAATAAACTGACAGCTAATCTACCACTTGTTTTATTTGAACACAAATGTGCTTAGTTTAGCAAGTTCTAACCAAACAACAACAATCTCTTTAAGGAGAACATACTTATTTTTTATAAATTATGATTGTAATATCATTGTCTAAATAATCTTTTAGGGTAACCATTTCACCTGCCAGCTCTTGTAAGGCTCAGTAAGCCATGCTTCAGTTCAATAAATCATTAACACAGTAAAACAGAGACAGTAAAAGTAAAAGTAGCCACCAGCCGATGGCTTGTGGTCCTGGAGGAGCATTTCTCTTTTAGCCCCTCCCAAGGTTTCTTCCTCGTTTGGGGAGTATTTCCTTGTCCTCATTGAGGGTCTAAGGCAAGTGGATATGCAATTCATCCCATCTACCCAACACTCAATATCAGAAAACTGTACTTTTCTGGTCTCTCCCCTGTGGTCCCTTCGTTGTGGATAAACATGGACTGTAGATCTTTCACTTCTTGCTCACAAAGCATGATATTTGCATTTTAAGACTGTGCTGATATTAGAAAATTCTGTTAGACCGCACTGCACGCTGAAACATCCAGTGAACCCCTGCTTGCCCTCTTACTGATAACTGCTCTGGATAAGCTCAGCTGATGCTTAACATGCAAATGATATTCACAATGGCCCAAGGTGGAGTGCAGCTCATCTCCGTTTTTGTGTTTGGTTTGGACGCGTGAAAATATGTCGGCGACGTGGAGTTGAGTAGAAAAGGTTTGAGGAAGATGAGCGGCTCTCTGTAGGCCTGCATGTGGAATGGTGGAATGTATTGTCTGCCAGTGTGCTTGATGAGGCCTGCAGTCGTGTTTGTGAATGGTCTTTGCCATACTGTAAATACGTAGTGCTGAAAGTTTAATGATGCACATGTGGATGCACATATGCAATAATGCACAGCTGATAACAATTACAGTCCTTAGCTGAAATCAATTGCAAACACACAGCAACAATACACACGTGTGTAACAGTTGTACTTTGGTAGAAGCTTATCAGCTAGATTTTTTTATTCGAAATTGTTGTATAGGTACAACTCCCCTGCCCCCCATCCCCCCATCTCCAGCCCACCTATCCCACCCACCACCACCACCACCATCCCCCACCCTCCCTCTTTCTCCACTATCAACATAATTCTCCTCCCTGCTGCTTTCCTGTACAACAAGTTCATGACGCAACATCTCCATTCAACTCTGGAAAGCACAAGATTATTGTAATTACATGGATGCGCTCTCCCACTTAAATTAGGAGCATTACATTTGTGACCCCTAAAATGAGAGAGCAACTATCTCTTAGCAACCCATACCAACAATAAAAACCTCCTGGTCGAAGGGGCTCATACTGGCAATTTTAGCTGGGAATGTGCTCTTACTGTAATCCTGCACAATTTGCATTTCGATAGGCCGCTGGAAAATAGGTGAAGGCGCCAGGCAGATGGTTCAAATTGATTCTTCTGTTCATATAGATTTTAAGCCTGAAAAGTTAATCCTGAAATATACAGCCAGTGCCAAAGCTTGTCTGCTTGTGGCATTATTGCAGAGCCTATACACAAAGATGAAGCCATGCGTTCAATGTTGTAATTACAGTGTTGATTGTAATGTAAAATATAAATTAGCATATGTGCCTAAGATATGGCAGTATGCATGGGAGGAAATACATTTATTAACTACTGGTTTTAAATAAAAGAGAACAATATTTTTTGCATAAAGGTTTCATGCATTTTTAGAAATCTCTGTAACAGTCTTCAAGAAAATGAGTGAAATCATCTTTCAGCATGAGCAAAACAATAACTTTTGGGATTTAATTCTATAGTGCATCATGCCAACTTCCCTGTTCACCCTCCCAGGTCTGCAAATACTTTCTTGTAATGATTAACCCTTTATTCCTTGTATGCTAACATTTTGGAGAGTCCCAAAAGCCGGGGCCAGGGAGTTCAAACAGGGCCCAGACCCCGAGCTGGCTCCCCGAAGGAAACTCAGGGCTCATTGGTTCTGCATTTCCTCAGCTTCCTTGCTTGTGTTGGGCCCCGTCATAAGCATGTCACAGTGATGAAGCCGATTCAGAGGCGAGCAGAAGCAGAGGCTTGGCGTCGTCACAAGGGAGCAGTGGTCCCTCGTGTAAATTGGGAGGGGTCAGAGGTGGGGTGTCTGGGTTTAGTTTAGTTCCGTGGGTTTGAGGTGTTTACATGTTTATGATGCCGCAAGAGAGAACATGGAGCTATGGAGGTCATCTGTCATCCTAAGAGTTTTAGGCATTTAGCTAATACATATTAATCCACAATGAATTAGGGCCTTGGTGTCTTGCTCACAGATACTGGGGTAAGATGTGTGGATGTTAATGTCTGCTGTTGCACTGTTGCAGAATTGGTTGGCTGCAGTAGAAATGAACTGTGTCATAAACAGTGTATTTAAACTCGGTTTTTCTAGCTGAAAGTGTAGCTTTTTTGTCCTTGGATATATGTATCACATGCTACTCATAGCATAGCAAACTTTTACCAAACATTTTCAAATGTTATGAAGGGGTTAAAAGGGGTCGCTTCATTAAAGATAAAAATGCCCTGGGTTCAGAGTGCTTTATTTTCCCGAGTTACTTGTGATCCGCAGGGTTAGTCCATCAGTTATTCCTAGTGTTGGCCTCATTTGCTCTTTGATGCTCCCTCTGGTGTTTGTCCTCCCTCTCTGACCACCTATTAACAAACACTGTGAGATAATGTAAGTAAATACAATTTGCAGTAATAAAGGGGATTTATTCGGCACTTGGAGAGAATCAGGAGGATGATTTCGCTTGCTCTTGGCTTGCAGGCTGATTAGTGGGTGAAGGAGATTTTATCTACTTTGTTATTAACTTTTCTCCCTCCTTGACTCTTTTGCTCCCTCTCCATCTTCCTCTCACACATTCCCAGCGTCGTACCTCACCTAGTGAAGGTGTGCCTCAAATCTTTTTCAGACCCGTCTTTTCTTGTCTCTCCAAACAGCTCCCCTGATGATGCTCATATCTTAAATAAACCTGATGCGCATTTTTTTCTATTAAGGTCCTGCTGTGTTGCAGTGTGTCGCAGTGCTTTACACTTTTTCTTTTTCCTGGCAGGCAGACTTGGATCACGTTATTTACAAATCATGGTCTGATTTATTGTAAGCTACCAGAAGCAACACATTTTTTTTCATGCCACCCAGTATAGTCAGAAAGCTGAGGCAACATCACAAATTAGTGTTGATAAAGTTCATGTCAGTTTGTATTTTTTTCTATACAGGAATAAATATTCATCACTAATTAAGCAACAGTCAAGGTTTAAATTGGCAAAAAAACATCACTCTGTAGTATTTGTTAATGGTTTATAACTCAAAAACGTATGCTTTATCAGGACTGCATGTGTTGTTATGTTATGTTATGTTATGTGGTCAGGTTTAATTGCCAGCAGCCTGGCAACATAAACAAATAACCCCACAACTGTTGTCAGATTTCGATTCAAACTTTACTTTTCAATCCTAAATGGTACATGAAAATATGTGACATCTCCTTTTTCTAACTGAGGCCCAGCCACTTCAAAGCAGTGGGACAAGCTCAGACAAAAACACAAATATGAAAATCTCTCATGTAAAGAAAAAACCAAAAACCAAAATGATTCTAATTTTGCCTGGAATTTGTTTTCATGTAGGACCCTGTTACTCATGGAAAATTGTTTTTTAAAGAGGCAATATGTAAGACGCATACCCGCAATTTCATGTGTCGCCTCATTTGGATATGAAGTGACACTATTATGGATATTGTCAAAGAAAAGTGGCAGTTTTGCTCTTTTATTCCCAGCATTATAACGTTCAGGCTACTGTACCTTCACAACTTCTCTTGTCTATATAAAGTGCCTGGTGTGTGTTGCATTTAAGGGGTTAATGGTGTGGGAAGCCTGACTTTATTTTGACCAGTGATATTACTTTAATATCCACTTAGGCCTGTAGATGTCAATTATTATGTTGACGAATTACTTAACACCCATATAAATACATTTTATAGACGTTTCTGTTTTCATATGATACTGTGAGACTGTGTCTAAATCCCGTCCATCTGCTACCATAAGGCGGTTTTTAGTAAATGTTGACAGTTATTTGCAAATAAAGTATTTGATCTCTCTCTACATGCTGGTGTGTGGTGTCACTCTGACTACCTCCGGACACACGCTCTCTCTCCCTGTGTGTCTCCCTCGCACTGCGTGAGTCTCTCTGTCTCTCCAGTTTTGTGTCTTGGGTTACAGGGTAACTGGAGCTGTGTTAGTGTGTGGCGTTCCTCAATCCCCCAGAGGACCTCAGCCCCATGTTATGGTTTCCATCAGTCTTGCGCATAACTGGAAAGTAGGTGTGCGTGTCCGTCTGTGTGCGTGTGTGTGTGTGTGTGTGTGTGTGTGTGTGGGTGGGTGTGTCAAGGTGGAAGTTCATGCTAGCCATGAGTTGCCTGTTATTTCTTAGCCAGTGGGATTCAGTTGCTTTACTGTAATAGTGTGAGTCGGAGGATGTGCTTGACAAATGCTGCAAGTCAACAGCCTGATTTAAACACTGCTACAGTCTGTTATACTTCACATAAACATATGACCTCATTCGTTTTCATTCTACTACACTTATGTCTGACCTCTAACATTTTCCCTAGACCTTTTTTTACACTGCACATACAGTAATAATGTCTCTGGGTTTTGTTAAATGAAATTGTGTGCATAGCATTCAGTCTGCCTCCTAATATTTCAAACTCTTGTTGGTACATTAGAAAAGGAATGTCGCTCACCTCATCTCAACCTCACCATTAATGTCACATGGTGGATGTTGGAGCTTTTAAGTCGCCACCAATAAAACATGAGTCGGCGATGAAACAACAATCAAAACTGCACTTTGCCCTTTGCTTTCAACATGCTGCGGGACAAAAGACGTGCCTCACACATGTGTCAAAATCACTTCTTGTTTATCATAGAGTTTTAAAAGAGCAGGGGGGGCAGAATGAATGCTTCCAATTTCACTTTTTGGCCAACTGTCAACCTTCAATAAAGATAGCAAAAGTTTCAGTTTTCAACTTGATTTCACACTTTTAAGCATAAGATCTCAAGGTCAAATATTATATACATATTTTTTCCCATGAATGAGCAAAGCGTTGGTCTCCGCCAGCTGGTCAAGTTCCCACCTCAACACCTGCCACTTATCTTGCTGAACCAACTACCTTAAAACAGCATCTAGCCTGAGGCTGAGGGCAACAAACCGGCATAAAGCCACCACAGGCACTGAAGGAGCAGACAGTAAATGCAGAAAATCAGCGATAAAATGCCAATTATCCCTGGGTTTTTCAGCTTCACTGTACTTTTGTTCTGCTGCTGCTGTTGTTGCAATGACTTCCCGGAGCTTAATAACCACAACTCAGCTCATCACTGGCTAATGGTTTACGCTCCAAAACATCCTGAAAAAACTGTCTGAGACTTAGGGATTCAAGCATGTAGACAGGATTATGTGTAAAATATGCTATTTATTTAGCATATTTTAATTTTCAGAACACAAACATACCACTCACACATTGTATTGCAACATTATGGTTGTGGCTGAGCAATGGATAAAATCTTTTTTAGGATGTTTCAGGTAATTTGTAGTAATGTCGTCTTGGAGGCCTTATATTTCCTTCACCCAAAAATTAAAAAAAAAGAAAAGGATAATAACCAGGTGATAATATATACAACTACTACTAATGAAATGATGATGATGATAATTTAAGGTTAAATGAACATCAATTAAGTATAACGTTTGTTCAAGAAGTCGCGCGTGTATTGGCTGATAAGCATCACCTGGTTGTCACATACTTCAGACTGATTGGCTCACAGGTAGTATCTATCCAATCATATACACTCAGGTGTATCGCGCGGACATTATGGCCTGCCACTTGATTGTTACTCTGATGTTTGCCGCAAACGCTGTTTTCTGTGGCAGTATGCGCTTCTCCTGTTGTATGACTTGTAAACACTCAAGGTGCACCAGAAGACTCCAGTGGACAGCTGTTTGTCAGCCACCCATCACTTCAGATGCCAGGACAGATGCCAGGACAGGGGCCCAGTTTTCCTGTGTTTGCTGTTGGACCACAACCATTCAACCCGGGAGACTATTCATCGGATTTCGACTCGCCGTCGCCCCGGGGTATAAGCTAAGTAACTGTTGCTGCTGCTGCTGCTGCTGCTGCTGCTGCTGCTGCTGCTGTGTCATTGCATGTTTTAGCTATGTGTACTTGACAGTGTCAGTAAGCTAGCTATGGCTGCGGCTGCGGTTGCTGTTGCTGTTTACCTTAACTGTTGTGCTGTTGCTGTTCACATAAATGAGGTTGTTCAATAAGTTGCGCTTGCATTGGCTCATTTGCATCAGCTGGCTGTTTAGCTTCACTGCTGGGCCGTTGCTGTTCTGAATTATTGGCGTTTAGAGCTTCTGCGTGATATTGTGTTGCTGGCTGCTCTGGTTGCTACCTTGCTGAACTCGTGTCCAAGTTCAGCTGACATCTTGTTGTCATGTTACTAATGACAAAGTGATCATTTGAATACTCCTGTATGGGCAGAATTGTTCTTGTGCATATTTTCCTCTGGCTGTTTGGAATTGCTTTATTGGTTTTCTGCTACTCTCTACTCTACTCTCATTCTACTCTCATGCTTGTTGTTTCGCTCATTAACAGATAATTTACCGAACTTGGTTTATAGTTGTTCATATCACAATGGAATCTATAGCTATACCTGCTTATTGCAAATTTTGTTTTAAGAGAAGTGGCCTGGTTTGCGTATGACCAACATGGCTTCTCTACAGTTTAGGTACATTTTAGTTGTACAACATTTCCCTTGTACCAAGACACTATTAGTACTTTGCAGTATATTCATCTGAGAGTAATCTTTGTTATTGTTTCACATCTTGAGATGTAACTCTAGCAGTGCTTGTGTTCATTGAACGCTCCCTGGAAGAACAGAGCCTTTACCACCAAACATAACTGTGCAACCATTTTTTATAAATGGTCATTTCCTTCATATGAATTTCTCTGACTGAATAAAATTTCATTTCACAGAACTCCCCATAGTCTGAAGTGCAGCAAGTGTATATTCAAATATCTTCCATTTTGTTATTGTCATTCAATTTTGGGTTAAGATAGTAATGGGTTGCTGTTTATTACTATAACACTTGTAGCACATCAAAACATTTTAAATCCCCTCTGACCTCAGTGTCACATGTCCCACCTGACATGTGTAAGACAGCGGCGGCCTTGAGCCATGTCAACCAGCGTAGCCAGCTTTGTTGTGGTCAACGTTGACAAATCAAAGTTCTCTGTTAAGTCTGTGGTTTGCAAGGTCAAGGGCTTGACTGAGGTTTTTCTCTCATAGGATTAAGACAGCAGAACGGCCTCCTTATTTTTCAAAAACGAATGCCGTGCTAATCTGAGAGTTCCCTCTGTGATCTTGTGACCACAGTTCTGGGGTCGAGCTAGCGAGCCACTGAATCCCTCCTGGTTAAAATAAGTTTAACCTCTAGACCCCTTGAGCAAACTGCTGCCCCAGATGAGAAGTATTGCTCATTTGTGTACAAAGCACCTGGTTCTTCAGGAATTACTGGAGAAAAACATACACTGTCATTTGGACATATTTAAGGTGACATATTGTTGAAAAAATGAGGCCAGATATTGATGCAAAAAACAAAAATATTATATGTAGTTATAATTCCTGGAGTATTTACTATAATTATGAATGTTATGTTTTTATATTGGGGAAACAAGAGAGAGCACAGTGCCAAGACAAATGTTTGCACGACATATTGAAATGTTGTTGGTTGTGGATACGCAATATTTGGTGTCCTACAGTGAGGTATCAATACATCTTGCCACAGTACTACAATGTAGTGAATTGAAAGGTTGATATCGTGTCTGGTCTGTTTTCAGTGGATCAGTTGTCCTGCTGACAAACTATGTGGAATAATATAGCTGTGAAATGTGAAGCTTACAGAATCGGCATGATCTTTCAAATGAAACTTTAAAAAAAAAAAAAAAAAAAAAAGAGAGAATTTAATTAATGTTTTCTCACATACTTTAATTTCACTTTAAATGTTTTCTGTATTTTACTCTTTTTATATGATATATTATATTGTTGGGTATTTTATTCTATTTAACACTCTGTACTTTGTATTTTCATGATTTATTTATTATTGTACTGAATTATTTTTGTTTAATTTTCTCATGTAAAGCAATTATAGGATTATTATATAAACTTATAGATACCATAAATATATTGGTAGATGTGAACATGATTATAGACTGTAAGCTTTCGCGACATGACAGTCCACACTGTCTCCTATGTTCAAACTTCGATAACAAGTGTATTTAGCATATTTGTGCATTTGTTTTTTTCACCTAATTTGAGATGACTGCTTTCCCTGAGCTGCAGCTCTTGTCGCTCTAACGCTACAGTTGGCCTGCGGTGTGTGTAGACAGACGTGTTACCTTCACAACACATGGTGCTGCCAGCCGCTCTTTTCCTCTGCCAGCAAAACGCATCAGCGCTTGGGAGGGTGTAACACACATGAGGCTCACTCTATTCCCCCCAGATCCTAACCCTGAAAATCTCCCAGTTAATCAGTAGGAGTCACTGGTGTAGCAGTCCCACTTGCAACTCACGATCATGCATGACCAAGCAAGAGATAGTGGAATGAACCCCGGGCGTCTACTAGTTAGCAAGAATTCAACCTGTTAGCCACCTGTGCACCCCTCAGTGATGGCTCTGCTCCAGTTAGGTGTGCCAGTGGGCTATGCCAGAAAGCAAGCATGAAAATGATCAGGGCATTGGCATATATCTACCGTAAGTGGAATGCAGCCATTATGACAGAAAAACGTCCTTCATGAGGAAAGGCTATAGTTTTGTATGAATGGCCAAACATGAGCTTAAATCGCACTCATTCCCCTGTGTCCTACAGCAGCATTTCCTCAGCTACTATATACCTTTTGTTTAGCTGCGTATTTAGCTTTAAAGGTAATGAAACTTATGCTTCTAGTAGTGTGTAAATGATGGTATTTGCACAAGACTTTTCATCTCTTTTTCGACATACAGATGAACGGGTGTGGATTGGGAGGCTGAAATACACAGGGTGTTAGTGGAGGTCTTGATGCATCATCCATTGTCATATTGCCATTATTTATGAGCGACAGCACAGATATGATAAGAGATGTGGCAGAGTAAATCAGATTCCCAAAGGTCACTGGCAAGGTCTAGGGGAGGGGTTCATTATAGCAGATTTTATCGATGTCCTTCAATTGTGTGTGTGTGTGTGTGTGTGGGGTAAGTCAGAACAAGGACATTGAGTTAGTACAGAAGAAGGGACATAGGAATAAAGATGAAGCCAGACCAAAGTAGGTGGATAGTGAACTGTGTGAACTGTGTGTGTGTGTTTACTGAAACTGTTATGATGTTTCCCTTGGTGGCTCAAAATATGCGTGCTTGTCTGTGTGCCTTTGCGTGTTTGGTTGGAGGTGTGTTCATCTGCCTTTTTGCTGGGCGCACAAGGCAGACAGCCACAACTGTGTGGTCAACAACATGTGCTGGTTGCATATTCTGTATCTACGTATGTGTGTGTGTGTGTTTCCTGAGGTGGAAATGTGAAAGGATTTGGACCAGTGGTGTAGGGCAGCTTAATTCCTTCTCCCTCTCCTGCCCTTGATTCCCTTCGCTTGCAAGTGTGACTGCAATTTGCACGCTGTCTTCAGGTTCAAATTTACGACCTTTCCTGGCTTTGCTGAACAAAAGCAGGGATTGAAGGCAGAAGGATCCATTGGGCCCCATCAAGCCCAGTTCTTCTGAGCGCCACTTAATTGATGCCAGATCTTCTCAGGGGCCTATCCTAAATGTATCAGGAGGAAGAGGTGGATCACTGTACAGTAACATACTCCATACGTTCATGATGCGGAATTAAGCGTTGGCATGAAAATCCCAGAGCCCATCCTCTCTGCTAAGCACTGAGGCTGCACAGTGTGGGCCTACAGCAAGGAGACAGTCTCACTGGTAATGTGTATGTGTGTGTGCGAGTATGTATGTGCACTACCCTGTGCAAGGGCTTTCTCACAAGTGTCAGTGCCTCACTGTGGCGTGAGTAAGTAGGGTGCTGACCCCATCTATCCCTGGAGAGCATATGGATGCAATCACGCAGAGTAAGAGAGAGGGAGAGAGAAAAATTATAAGAGCTTGAATAGGAGCAAAGAGAGAGGGAAACAGAGAAACAGAGAGAATAAGAGAAGAGCAATAAATTGGCGTCTGGCTTGTGTATTTGGAAGACAGAAAATCTCCCTAATTCCTTGTTCTTCCTTCCCTTTATGGATTTGCCAGTGGAGGGTTTTGGTTAAGTCAAGCTGTGATGGTTTCCTCACCCACTCTTGTTAAGAAGGCGAGGGATGATTGTGGTCACTTTGATTCTACTCTTTGGACGTGGCCAGTAGCTAATTAGCACGAAAATAGCACAATCCCTTCCTTGTTTTGAATTATAGGAAACAATAACTTATTGTGGTAGTGCGTGTCATATATATTGTGTGTTTATGAGGATCTGTTTTCTCAGTGAGAGCAGTAGGAAAGAATGAGAGAGGCATGGCCGACTGACACACATTTGGAGTGTAAGGAAAATGATTGCCCCAAACGATCAGCCGTAGTTTCACTCACAACTTTTAATACATAAATTCATGGCAGCCATCATTGCTAATCGGGACCTTTTCTGGCATGTTGTCACACACGCAGCAGCCCACATCCCTCTAGTGTGATTCTGTTCATTTAGTCTGATAAACATCTCAGCGCTCTCAGAGTCCATTACTTGCAATTTACTTCTCCCCCCGGCATGTGGACACTGGCAATTCTTATTGAAGTTACCTCACACGCTTGCTCATCTCAGGCTGCAGGCTTCACAGTTTACCAGAAAGAGAAGTTGTTAAACTGACTGGCTAAGTAATCACCAGAGAGATACCTTAATTAGTGTATCAGTGTAAACATACTTTAAGCCAGTTATGCTTTGAGATTATTTTCGCTACATTAGCCAATATCCCCCATCCTAAACACTGCAAATGATGGTCTTTTGAAAATGCCACATGTTTAAAATGCCTTGGAGTTTTTTTATTAAGTTTTGTTTTTTTTTTTTTTTTTCTTTTCATTCGTGGTAGTCCTCTAATTTTGGCGATTATCAATCGGCACCATATGCTGATTTGTCAGCAAACACAAGCTCTAATCATGTCCTTTCACAGGAACAATTTCACATTTCAAGCCTGTCTCTGTGTGAACGAGTGTAGCTAAGACAATGAAGTACAGTCCTATTTTTTTTTTTTTTTTTTAACTGGTAGGGTCTCTTAA
Organism: Seriola lalandi dorsalis; assembly: GCF_002814215.2. NCBI lineage: Eukaryota > Metazoa > Chordata > Actinopteri > Carangiformes > Carangidae > Seriola > Seriola lalandi. The sequence goes on from NW_019522675.1 coordinate 392,543, forward strand.
AAAAGTGACTTGTTTTTGGGCTGTTTGTATGTCAGAGTCTGAGGAGAAAATCAATGATGCTAATTAGTGTTCCAAAGGCAGACTTTGCTGTGCGCTGATTACTCTGAACTAAGTGCCAAGGGATTAGGGTGGACTTGCCTCACAGACTCAGGAGGCAGAGGAGCTATTAATTAGAGAGTGTGTGTGTGTGTGTGTGTGTGTGTGTGTGTGTGCTTCCTTGCACATATGGGTCTGTGAGAATGTACCACGTACCATTATTTTTGCCTCGGCTTTTCCTTGTTTGAAAGACTGGACCCAATAAACACGGCGCTGTGGAGAGCTCTGCTACTCACGCATCCACTCCTCCTGTATGTTGATGCATTGCAAACATTTACCTGCCAGAAACAGCATGGCCAAGCAGGAGGCTCTCCAAAGTGCTGCTCGGGGGGGAGAGGTGTGTTTACATATGTGATTATCGCTTTGACCTCTCACCCCACGCGGGACCATTTGTAATACAAACAAAAGGAGATACCCTTCAGATTTCGTGGCGCTTCACAACGCACCTCTCATGAGCAAAGAGGGTAGCTCTCGACTTCTCTCAAAGCACCTTGCCACTTCGGAGGTCACATGTTTCCCATTGAGAACAGTTTACTTCCATCGAGACATATTTCCGTAAGCCTTTGATTCAAACCAGAGACAAAGGAGGGTCTCTCTCTTTCTCTCTCGTATGCTCCCTGTTCCAAACCCTCCATCCTGAAATGATCTCCACCGGCAGGAATTTCTACGCTTTTCTTTTTTTCTTTTTTTTTTTTTTCTCAGTCTAGTACCTCCATAGCTTTCCAAAAGGTGTATTGAAGGTTATTTTACACTTCATTATAACTAATGGACCCCGAAAGCATGACATGTGGGACGGTGCAGGACTGGGAATGAGAGGAGGCATGTTCGCTTTACAGAGCAGGTTGGGTTTACATATTTATTCCCACTTGCTCAAAACCAGCCTGCTTTTAGATAAGGCTCGGATTTCACAGGCCGCTTCACCCAAACATCTGTCCGTCCATTTGAATTAGACAGGCCCTAGTCATCTCAAAGTTTGACAAATTTGATAACGTTTCCGTGCTCAGATGTGCTGTGATCGGCCATACACTTCAAAAGTATCCTTTTCATTCTCACCAGGTCAGTTCGTTTTGTTCCCCATTTTCTGATCAAACTCTGTGCTGCAGATCTGCATTATGTTAAAAAAGGTGCAGTTATTCACCTCAAAGTTGGGCAAAGCAACAGTGTCAAAACCTGCATATGCAACATGGATGCTTTTTATTATAATGCTTTCATGTGAAAATATAATATATAAGTATTTTCTTCTTTTTTTGTTGTTGTCATTTCATATGAACTGGGACTATTAACTGTAGTTGACATGCAAAACCCACCTTTCAGCTTTGATTCTTAACACCAGTTAATGTGTGACTACTATTTTTCTTTTCTGCTTTTGTGTTTTTCTCATTAACCTAGTCAGTTAGTAGCTGTAGCATTTGGAAAGTCCTAGTACCTCCTGGTCAGTAACTATAACTCTGAGGATAGTGTTGTCCATGGAGAGAATTTTTGCATGCAAATACATCTCCATCTCTCTCCTATTGTCCCCACTTATACTTCATACATTTAAAATGCCCATATTTGTCTTCGATGCAAAAAAGTACATATTTTTAGCGCGGCAATAGTTATTCAAATCGCACAGTGCAAGTCTGATGTAAAGTGAAAATGGAATTGAGTTTGTGAAATGTATGAGCTTGCAGAATGCAAATGAAGCAGTTGATAGAAAAATCTTTGCTTGAGCCAAAGTGATATTTGTTTTTTTTGCTCAATTTTGACAGATTATGGACAGAACTGAATGGTAAATAAATTGTATGTAGCAACAAATTATGATTTTTATCTGCATACCTACAATATGTTTTTTTTTTTTTTTGTTTTTTTTTTTTTTTTTTTTTTTTAGAAAGGCACCAAATATGTTTTTGCTTCACTTTAAGTGCATTACATCTGCCTTTTTAAAATAATTCCAGAAATCTAATTTAAGCCCTGTATAGCAAAATCAAACGGAATATCTGATCGGTCTCACAAAGTCCTCTATAAAAGCCAGTGGAGGGGCTGCAGCAGCCTCACACAGGATGAAGTTGCTACTGTGGTGAACCCCTGTTGTGGAACTACTTTGAATAGCAGTGGATGAACTTCTCTTTGGCTGTGAGTCTGTGGTCCTGGGATATTCATAAACAGAAAGATGCTTTTTGATGTCTCAGTGCAGCTGCACCCCACAGTGATGTGGTGGAGCAAAAGGGAATCAGCTCCAACAGCACTGACTGAGAAGGAATGCATCAGTGCCATACAAAAGGAATAGGGGAAGGGAAAACAACAAACAAAGTTTTAATTGTTGTTGAAACTGAAGATTGTATGGATTGCAGTGAACCAGTGATCAGTAAAAAAAACAAACATTTAAAGTGATTTTATTCCACAGGCTGGTGCTGTTTCTTGCTACCAGGTTATTAAGATGTATTGATCCAGTGGTATTGTCATAGTTTTCTTAAGGGGCCAGAAAATCCTTCATCACCTTAAAATTTCAGTTTTATTTTTTGCAAAAAAAGACATAAACATAGTATTTTAATTAAACAGTAAACTTCCACTCAATGAGAAAAACGTACAATACATAATTGCTGACTTTTATCCTCCTCCCAGGCTCCTTACGGCCTGTATTGACACTTGTCTGCTTTAAACGAATTTGCATACAGCCTATACAGAAGAATTTAAACTTTTTCATACTGTATAATCCTATCACAATCATACTGCTAATCCCCCATTCAAATATTTGATCATTGTAAATCCATTTTTCTGCCAGTTGCAGTGTTTCAGGATGGACCTCGGGAGCATTTGCTATTCTTCCTGTCAGTAAAAGGGAATTAGACAGCAGTTTTTGAGGAGGTTTGGTGCGTATTACCTCTAATTGAATTACTCCTCCGATCCCTTTAGGCGTCCCCCCATTTAAACATTAGGCAATGCTATTTGTGTCACATTCAGAGGCCCTCCCTCAGCGGATAGGAGGACTCTTATTCAATAAAGCTTGTATTAAAGACACAGAACTCACACACCCTTAATTGTTTTCACCCTGCTTTAATAAAAGATGTTATTAAAGGGGGAAAAACTTCTCTGAGTTGGCGGCTCCTCTGGAGAGCCTTGGCTATGTTTGCATTTCGCCAAGATGGTGGAGATTACCTCAGAGGGCCCTTTTTTAACTGAAAAGCCTAGAGACAATATTCCAATTACGGAAAACACACAGGAGGAAAGAGAGCTGGGATGAAGAAATGTGGCCATTTACAAAGGCCCACATTATTAAGGCCACCTTTTGACTAAATGTATTTTCTTATAGGTTATGTGTGAGTGGTAGGGTGGTACAGATAGTGTAACATTACAGGGTTTTGCAAGGGCCTGTAGAGAGGCAGATTTTGTGTTGTCGTTCTTCACGCAGCATGGTGTCATTTCGAGATTGAAACCATGCTGAGGTGTTACTACAGAGCTCCGTGTGTATGGCCATTTGATGGAGCCATTTCCTGCTCTTTGGAAAGTTATTCTTTGTTCTATGTGAACAAGGCCTAGGTCCAGGACTCATGCTTTTAGGAGTAGTATAAACAAAATCCCCTTTTAAACCCTCATTCAAAGGCTTTAGATGACTGTTTGCATTGACGGAGATCATGAATATACAGCAGCAAAGTCGCATCCCAGTGGACATAAAGTCAGCACAGCCTGTGACCCTACAGCTAAGCCAAACCAGGATGGTGTGTGTAGGTGTATGTGTGTGTGTGTGGGTGTATGTATGTGTGTGTGTGTGTGTATGTATGTGTGTGTGTGTGTGGTGGGGTTGGCTTGGCTTGGCAAAGGTCGTGCAGTGTGTCCCATCAGGTCATGGCGTGTCTCCAATCAGAGGATGAAGGTAGGGAAAACAAACAGAAAGAGAGAAAGATGAGGAGGGAACACAGAGGACATTAGTGGACAGAGGGGGAATAATAGTGTTTTTCTGGATGTTTATTTGAACATGGCACAGAAGAGAGGGGAGGTCACAGTGGGATTTAAGGGTGGGGAGTAATAAAGTCAAGATGTAGTCAAAGCCCCCCTGCTGACTCAGGTCACTTTACCTCCTTAAGGCCCCCGGAACTGAAATAGGAGGACACTATTTGTCTATTCACACACACAAGAGAAAGCTGGCCTGCCACAATACATTATCAGTGTGTAGTTTTAATTGATGGTGTACATTATTGTTTTAATAGCGAGTCACAGAGGGGTTAGCTGTGTAGTAGGGATTAGTTTGGCCCAGACTGAAATATCTCAACAGCTATTCGATGGATTGTCATGAAATTTTGCACAGACATTCATGTACCCCTGAAGATGAATCCCAATAACTAGTGATCCCCTGAGTAGTAGCCCTCTGGGGCCACCAACAGGTCAACGTTTTCAGTGCCCCTAGCATGGCAGTAGGATAGTGAGCACCCTATTGTGCATTTTCTTTTTTTCAAAATTAGAACAAGAGTTTTGAAATAATCTCTCCTAACACAGACGAGTACTATGATTGATGGTGTGACAAACAGGCCTTGACATAATCATGTTGTGTGGAGTCTCTTTCTAATCAGTTCCAATGAATAGTATTCTTCTCCCATTATTCATTATTCTCACTCAGGACAGCATACTACTTTAAATGCATTGTTAATATTGCTATCCAGTATTGCATTTCACCGTAAGCACCCTGTGCCTCAGATTGATAGGTGGAAACAACTGCATCCATAATCATGCCTATTAATCCAACGCTAGACTGCTGAGACTTTTCGCTTCATTTGTGTCCTACCATGTTTCCTGTTCCATTCAGCATACATTTAGCTCCGTCTGAGCCAACCATGTGTTCACCTCTCTTGCCTGGTGCTCATCTCGTGTTTTGATCCCGGGGTGAATGCATTATTTATTAGACGTTAAGGGCTCCATTGCGAACTTTAAGTGGCAGTGTGTTGTACTTGCTTAATGAATGGGGTTAGAGGAGATCAAAGCTGAAAATATGACAGATGAAGGGGAGGGGGTAGACGCAGAGATTTGGCTTGTCTGACTTAATTGCTGCCTTGCAAGAAGAAACCTCATCAAGTCAGATTTTGAAGAGTTCATGCTTGGTTCCGAGCTCTGGGAGAGGTTTTTTTTTTTTTTTTCTTAAAACAAATACTCTGTCTACTAACATTTAGCTTTGATTCATATTATTGTCTTATCCAGGATTTCTCATTCTGCATGGGCCGCTACTTAAAAACTGTCCTGTAAAAGACATATTAATTACATTTATCAACCTTCCTCACACTAACATTAGGCAGGTCGGCATGACAAAAAGCCCAGATATCAATATTATAATATAATATAATATAATCATTATAATACTTATAATGACCTCTAACAACAAAATTTTGTGAATTGCGGTCATGTGCTATAAATACTTAGTCATTGGTGTTGATAAAAAAGTCCTGTCACACCAACAATATATTATTGACAATTTGTGATATGAGCAAACCACAAATGTAACTAGCCTGTTATTTTTTATACTTATATCAATTTGTGGACCTTCAAATCCAACTTTCTGCATTTTTATGTCGCTTTAAGTGTCAAATGACCCTCCAACAGTAGTAGAAACCATGACCTCATTATGGGAAACATTCAGTAGCAGAAAAAAGTTTTCCGTGGACTTTGTACTGGAAGTCCTTGTCTGCACGGCGCCTCTGAAGCTACCTCACCAGCTATCCACTCCTCTTTCCTCTCTCCACAGATCATTAGCAGTCATGCTCCTGCCCTTTGAAGTCTGTGAGGTCTGCTGTGTCTTTCATAGCCATGCAAATCCAGGGGACAACCCCAGCCACCTGTTCTCAGACACATCTGTCCACGGACCGAGGCTTTACTCCGGCACCGTTCAGCTGCCTCGCTCCACTCTGATCCTCAAAGGGTTGGAGGATGGCAAAGAGGCTATTTTTAGGGGCTCGCTTGATATGCTAGTGCGGACCTTATGCTCTCTAATGAACATACATTTCAGTGCAGGCTTAGAACAGAAATGTGTTACTTGTTGAGAATGTGTTCTAACTGCTCAGAGTCTATTTCACTCAGTTTCAGTATTTTTATGGCTGTATGCATCGAGAGACTGTAGAAAAAAGTGAGAAAAGTAAGAAAAAGCAAACAATGTTTTCTCTGTCTCATAAACACATTATATTATCTTCCTATTCTAATATAATAATCTAACCTAATTTATTATACTATGCTCTATTCTGATTTTACATCCACAGATCCCAATTACGTGCATACAGTGCCTCATAATAATTCACTTCAAAGGCAAACTCAGTTCTTTGAAGGAGATTTTCTGCGAAATAGTGAAGAACTCTTTGTTTAGAGAGAATAGTTGATGTAAGTTCAGTCAGAGTATCCCTTCAGCACAGATATGCTGCATTGCGTTTAATGAAGTCCTTTATCTGCACGTTGCAAGACTTCACCATCCTCCTCTTGCCCTCAGTACTGTGATACTCCTGAAGACTGGTGTCTGTCTCAGTTGGTGAGGAACCAGATCAGAGCACTCAAAGTCCTAAGGGGGCTTCAGCTGCAGCTCAGTGTGAGACTTGGCATGAAACTATAGGTAATGTAGTGTAACCCTTTGCCTTTATGCCCTCTCATGGGGGCTTGCCCAGGAAATATTTGATTTCTCAGCAATCCACTTGGTCCTCAACAGAGCAAGGCACCTGGCATTCATGATGAACTCACCACGCAGCATTCCGGAAGCGGGGCAGAGTGACGTAAGAGCCAGGCAATGCCCATCCTTCCAAAACCATACAGTGTGTGGGTTTGCCAGTTTCTACCGAGGGACAGATTGTTTTGCATGTGTCTCTGTTTCATGACAGCCGTATTGTGGTAGGAGACCACTGAAAATTGACCCAGAGGGTTTGTGCTGAGGGATGTAGGTGGAATGCTCCCTTTTGATTGGCTGCCAACAGGATTGCATGTATGAATACAGAATTGCAATAGGCCAACTGGGAAATTGTCGCTGGGGATTGAGCGGGGGTCCTGGTGATTGTCCATCATGACTTTGGGCTCAGGTTGAACTAAACCAAACTTGCTATGAAACGAGTAAAAATAGTGTGATGTTATGATTATTTATGCCTGGCTCTCTGAGGGACCCCGAGGCTAAGCTGAAACACACACCTTGCCGTATCCTGTGGCTACACTTGGAATGAAGTACACAGTGTAGCAGAGTTTATTGTAACGCCAACATCAGGAATACATTATTGAACAAAGGCTTGTGGAGAGGAATACAAATACCTCAATGATAATTCCCCCATCTTCCATGCAGCGTGTTTTAAACAGATTACTGGCACAATTAACAAAGCCAGCCCTCAGGGGGGTTGCGTTACTACTGACCCAGCGACAAGAGGACATCAAGCATCTGTCAACAACCTATGTGGAGAAATTTAATCCTCATGAATAAAGTCTACACTGTCACTGTACATTACATGACATGAAAAGTAACATAAAACAATAAAAGGCGGATATAACGCAACTCTAGACTCTCAAGCACAGAATCAGTGAATTGTTGGAGGTGGTGAAACATTGCCGCGGCTCGGTTACAGTAGCTCGGCGCTCTATGAGACTGTATGAGAAGTCTTGGGAAAGTTTGCAGCTGTGTAGCCTCTCCCTCTGCAGGGGGATGGAGATCAGTGAAGTGTGTAAGAGTAGATGTGCATGAGGGAGAGACCTGCTGATCCAGGTGTTGAATGCTGCCTGGCACTCTGACAGCTGAAGGGAAAGAGAGAATATTCGCTTTGATACACACAGAGATATTGTACGGATACATGCACATGCGTAGCCTACAGGAAAACACACATGCAAGATTCCAGTATACACACACACACACACACACACACACACACACACACACACACACACACATACACACACAGGCAGTGTTGTGCCATATTGTTTCCACCGGATGCATGCTGCATTATCCTGCCAACCATTCATTTGGAAATGCATGAGACAGAAATTCCTGTTGGGTGTTGTGCCAGGGTTTGTGGCTCAACACTGTACAACTGTCCTCTGTGTCTGTGATTTGAGCCATGATGATGGGCCGAATCAAAGCTCAGGCAACACCCATATGTAAGTTAGCTTCACATCTTGGGAGCAGCAGACTTGTTTTGTTGTGAGCCAATTACAACAATGTGCCTCAGCCTATTGTACATTCTCTCACAGCTCAAATGTGTAAGGCCCAGAGCTCGTTGTTCCTCTGGCCCCATCTGTAAAGTATATGACTGTAGCTGTAACTGCAACCAGCTTCACACCCCGTTGTTGTTTTTAAAGTTGTGGCCATTTTGGAAAAGCTCTCTAATTTCATAGCTCTCTGGGATTATGGGATTGTGCAGTTTTGTTTCAGAATTACCCACAAAGTTCTTAGTTTGACTCAACTCCAACTTTTACACCTTTCATACCAAATGTTGATGTTGTCATTTTATTTGAAGTTTAACGCGTCACAAGTACAGTTCATTTCAGCCATCTATTTAACCCTTTTTCACAGCTTTTTCCCTTCAATACAAAACAATGTCCAGTTACTACCTCTTCACGTCACAGAGTTTCAGAGAGGTAAAACTGTACAGTACATCATAAGACAACACAATGAGAAGAGAAAAGGCCAAAAAATAAACTGAATTTCCATACCTTCATAATTCTCTCATAAGACCCTAGATCCCCCACCACAGAGCCAACCATTAATCTCGACTAAAGGTTAAATCAAAGAGGTTGTCTCATGCTTTACGATCAATACAGTAGATGTGTCAGGAGCTGCCACTACAGTTAATGTCATTGTTTGTCCTGCTGCTTATTTTCTCAATTACTCGATTAATTACTCACTTTATAAAATGTCAAAAAAAGACACATTCCATCACAGCTTCATAAAACCCTTTTTTGTCACACTTATTGTCCAAAACATGGCAGCAAATCCTCACACTTGAGAGCAGGAACAAGGTAATGTTTCCAATTTCTTAATGAATAATATATTAATTTTAATTTTGTGTCAGTCGATTAAACGGTTAATTGACTAATGGTCTTGGCTCTACACTAGAGTATTTCAGGCATCAAACTTGACTTGACCTTCCACTTACAGGACTATCAACCACCTTACTTCAGCAAATAATGTCTTGTACCAAACATCACGTTGAAGTGGATGGTGAAGTCTACTATGTCTATATTTCAACTTGTAAAACTCTGCACCGAAAGTGACTTAATTTCCCCCCCGACCTTCATAGACAAAATTAAAAAGCTTGATGGTAAATTGCTCAGTTGGCGCCCATTATGTGTAGTTCCATTATGGCCTAGTTAGCAGGCTGTGATTTAATGCAGTCCATTCTCCACACATGTATGACCACAAATGCATTGTTCTGTTTACCCTACCATTTCATTTCCAATTAAACACTAAGTCACAGAACGGTGCTTTTCACTTCAAATTATTTTCTGACTTCACGTTTGATCTCGTAATGAGTCAAAGGAATGACCTTAAGCTCATTACAGTTTGCCCTACTGTACATTATGAGCACGCTTTCATTTTACACTCTCCACATTTCCGCATTACGCTGCCCAGATCTCGTGAGGTGATTGAAGAGTGGGCTGTGATGTTCTCCTTAAGTACAAGGGTACTTTCCGGTTGGGAGGCCTGCGGCTCCCACACAACCAGCGTGATGAAATCCATCTCAGTCATCTGTTCTGTAGTGTAATTGCAGACAAACAAAAGGTTTTTTGATTTGAGTCTTTACACCATCCACTTGGTATGCCTTTTTGAGAAGCCGTCAGCGGCGTGTATGGCTGCTGGTAACAGTTAGGGAAACATCAGCATTCTTCCAATCAATCCCTCAAGAAAGGGCAACAGTGATTTGTCTGCGGCCATTTTGCCTGTCAGAGATGTTTAACTTCCTTGCGCATAATGGCTCTCGTACTCTGGGTAAACAGCCATTACTAGCCTGTTTATTTGGAAGGAGGGGCTCACCGTGGATCTGACCCGGTTTTCAAATGACAACCCATACCAGAGAGATGAGGGGATGAGGGGGAGAGAGGGAGGAAGAGCAAAGGAGGGAATAGAGAGGAAGACCCAATTTATTTTGAGTAATTGGCTCCACTTGAGCAAACACCCATTGCTTGCCCAGTGGTCGTCTCAATCCAAGTCAGTGCCAACAGCAAAAAAGAAAAATATTCCCTCCTATGTTCAGCTACATATATTAAAAGAGAATGAACTAGGTATTTTTGAGCTGAGGTATACCTCGTCTGCAATAATCCTTTGGCACAGCATACTACATGGATTTATATTCCTCAAAAAAAACTTGGACAAATTTCACTGTACTGCTTCACAAGTGAATTTGGCAAGACTTGGGAGGTGTTAGGTTTTGCTCATTTTCCCTTCATGCGGGGCACTTTCCTTTAACCATAATCTTGACTCAGGATAACTTACTAATAAACTCAAACTTGACATCTTTAGATTGCCAAGCATGATTTAAATTGCCTGTTTTAAATAGAGTAGCTTAATGACTTAACATGAAGAACACAGTCTGGCCGCACATTCACCTTTATTTCCACTATGGAGTAAGGAAACACCAACTGTAATAGTACGCAGCTTCTCATTGACAAAAGCAAACAAATAAAGGAACGAATCAAAATCCGACAAAGCCAGCACAGCACTTTTAGCAGTGAAGTGGAAAAACTCACTCCTGGTGAGACAGTCGCCTTGTCAGATGACACGCTAGCAGGCAGGGAAAGTCCGGCTCTTTCATTCAACTGTATACACCTTTCATAGTCCCAAGTGGACCCAGGCGGTTTCATGGCCCCATGTTGCACCCCCCCCACCCCACCCCCCAGCAGGACAGTCCTGTACAGGAAAGAGGAAGCCCCCTGAAACAATAGGCCTTACATATTGATAAGTGAGACATCTCTGGGCCTCCTGACAGATTGCACAGTGCTGGGCTAATGGGGGCCACTGCCAGGAGATGCCTATGGGATCTGTGGGGGTGAGGGTGGATCCCCTGAAGGGGTGTCACTGGTGGGTCACTCTGCTCGGTTATATGTGACTCAGTGTAAACATGTTATGATGTGAATGCATGATGTCTGTATATGTGAGGGCTTGTGTGTGTGTTTTTTTTTCTATTCATGGGTGTTTGCGTGTACACTTGTATGGCAGTGGGTGGTTTGAAGGCTGTCATGTAACTGTTTTCTGTGCAGACCTGATATTGGACAGCCTTGTGGTTTCTCCTCCCTGAGGCCGCCTCAGATGTCACACACCATGTGTGACTAACGCAGCCCCCTCCCCTCCAAACAGAACACACACAGCTTGTTAACCGGCATCAACAGGCTATGTTAGTGTCCCAACATAACCCCCCCCC
>NW_019522675.1:404011-405620 GCF_002814215.2 Seriola lalandi dorsalis
CACACACACACACACACACACACACATATACATACATACATAGAAACAAATATACACACACTCATAGAAATAAATATACAAACGTGAGCAATTTCTGGTCCCCAACTACAAACACATGCATAGAAGCCCATAGTACAATAACACACCCCATATACACACATCCGCTGATGTGCCCATCTGTCCATCTGGGCCAGAGATAAAGTATTTCTAATAAAAATCTCAGATGGCCACCCCTGCCCCTCCACTTTTGGCAACCAATCTGTTGACCTCCTCCCCCTCATCGCTTTGTCCTTCCATTAGAGTTGCAATAAATGAGAAAAGGAAGATGTATTTTCTGTGGCTGCATAAAAGAGTTCCTGGGGTCAAGTGGCCATCCCTAAGGCATATTTAACAGCCAAAGCTCAAATGAAGACAAACGCTTGGCCCTAATTGTTGCCTGGAAACACTCACGGGGTGGTAAAGCGTGTCCTGTGGCTGCTGATCACAATTCAGCAAGCCAGCTACTCACCGGACTGTGTCCCTGAACCTTTATGTGTCTATCCTTGTGCACACACATACACACACTGTCTGGACACACTGGCTGGACATTTAAAAAAAGTTTAGCAATATATATTAAAACAGAGAAATTACCTCAAGACAGAAAAAGTAGGCAGGAAAAGTGGGTCGAGCATATTCCATTTTCCTCTGGTTCAGAGTTTGGTGTTGTGGTATTATGTGGTCATCTGGATAGTGTTTATGTAATTACTGCAGGATCAAACATGGAGCTAAAACTCAGCATGTTGTAAGGCAGGAACGCACAGTATACATTAATCATTTCTGATGTACACCAGTAATCAGACTTGTCATCAGCCTTCAACTCACAGTTGAAACTTTTCCATTTTCCATTAAATGATAATCTCTTTTGACTTCTCTCCACATCCTTTTCCTTTTCAACCCACTGTTTCTAGTAAGGTAATCAACAACTGGTTCTGACCTCTGATTTCATGCTGTCCAGCTAATCTCATGAATATCTTAGTCAGAGGAAACATGAGAGAGAACATAATTGAAAAAAAATCAACCTTTGTAGTCTTGCTGACCATGCACATAATTCAGCTCCTTTATTAAAGGCCAGTTTGATGTTTCATAATCATTTCCTAAAGGAATATTTTGCCAAAAAGCAAATAAGGGTATTTAGCAAAATGTCAGATACTTGATAAGATACCACTCTAATGTCTCTCCGTAAATTATATATGACTACATTCAGCGGTTGGTTAGCTTAGCTTAATTCAAAGACTGGAACGAGGGGGAAATATCTAGCCTGATGCTGTCCAAAGGTAACACTATCCATCTACAAGGAACTCTAAAACATATTAATTACACTGTGATATCTTGTTTGATTAATCTGTATAAAAATTGACGTTATAAAAGATGATTTTCTAATTTTCTAAGTCAGGCTATTTCTTGGCTGGAAGCAGCAACTTCCTGGTGTCTCTGTTGGTAGCCGTGTTAGTGTTCACAGTCGAGCAATATCTACAAAATGGTGAATTGTTGGTTTTACACTTCAGTTGTCATCTGGATTAAACAAACACAAAAAGTAAAGTGTGATTTAATGAGGTTTAGTGGTGCTGAT
>NW_019522675.1:405647-492219 GCF_002814215.2 Seriola lalandi dorsalis
TCATCTAACTCTCCACCAGAAAAAGAATAAGCCTATTTCCAGAAATGTCAGACTAATCCTTAATCCCTAATGACTGAGTGGAAATCTAGCCCTCTAGTATTGACATAAAATGTAGCTAGCGTCAACAAAAAGTTTTACTGCTGTTAACAACCAACATAGACATCATAAACCTACAACATAACTCTTCTTTCTTTCTTCTGACTTTCATCCCCGGCCTCACAGAAAGTTCTTCACTGCTCCGCAAAGCCACATAAACATTGGTCAAACCAGATGTCTGCTACAGTACAGAATCCCACGCAGCTATAAATCTTGACCGCCTCTATTTTGTCCTTGTTGTCAATCAAAGCCACATCCCAAGTGGGGACTGATAACAGCATGAATCTCTTCATACTTTACACTACTCTGTACTTCTATTTCACAGGTTTTACCCATCTCACTTGGTGTGTTACAGTAAAGTTAATAGGCCCACTGCAACGTTGGCCACGGCTCTCTGAAAACACACTGCTCTTCACTTGGACAGAAAACACGTGAACGACCAGAGCCTCAGTATTTTTCTTGGACATGAAACCGACTGTCACATTTTTTCAGCCCAGTTAAAAGTGGGTTTTGTAAACAGACAGAGAAACGTTTGACAGTTTCTACAGGGACTGCAACCCATCAGAGCAGGTCTTATTAAAACAGGTAAAAATATCAGCATAAGGATTTTGCCCCATATTTCCACAGGCCGAAGAGGAATGCAGGAATGGAGATGGACTTGAAGCCCACGCACTGTGTGGTGTGGTCTAACCTGTTTATAGCTCTTGGTTTCTTTCCACCACATAATTTCTTGATTTCCACGGTTCGGCTTTGTCTGTGCACTGTCACTTTTGAGTGCTTACATGAACCATTGTGGTCAACCATACATCACTTGTGCACATGCACTGCAGTTCCACTGAGTTTTTATCCTAACAAGGAGCTCACAGGTTTTCAACAAAGACACAGGAAAGTGCAGGGAAAAAATATTTCAAAGACAATTGAATCAAGACCACATTTGAAGCAGTTGGGATGGAGATAGGCCTCAGGATCGTCAAATAACATAACAACTAGATGCTTGGAATGGTATCAAGAAATACCAACTTTCCATGTGTATTTGGTAGGTTTTTTTTTTCACTGTCTGCTGGTGCGCCCTTGGTGCGTCAATCCATTGGTCATAAACTGTATGTGTGTGAAGATATGAGTGATGGTGTTTGGGCCTGCTGAGCAGTAAAAACCTCTAGTCCAATGATATCATTGCATTCTGGGTCCAGGGCTCCCGGTGTGAATGTTGACATGGGCTCAGTGCCAGAATGCTGTCGGCTCCTTAGGATACCCCTGTCTGTCTCCTCTAAAGGCCCGGGGGGCTGAAGTGTGGCCATTTCCTTTTGCACAATAGCTGAACTGCAGGGTGATGTCACCCTGTGGAAATCATGTGTAGAGAGCTGCCATCAGTGAGGGGCACAGGGGAATCCTCAGTGTGGTCTGCAGTATGACCCCAACACCCCGTTTACACCTGGTATTAAAATGCGATAGATATCAATATATATTATCCAGATGAGAAACGATCCCATCTTGCCTTTGTGTTTACACCTGGTATTTAAATTCATTGTCGTTATCCTGATTGAGATTGGATCTCTGCGCTCTGGAGCAAAACCTGTTCATAAGTAATTTGAGGTGGCAGCAAATCAGCTGTAGTTGATTAGATTGTGTTTACACTTACCTAAGATCAGAACGCAATGTGAGCCAGACTACCTCCAGGCTGTCAGGAAGATCTGAACACATTGTGACGACACATTTACACCTTGTATTAACATGACTTATTACTTATCTGGATAAGATGTCCAGGTACAGATCACATTTAAATACCAGGTGTAAAACGAGGGTCCAATTATCATTGCATGCAGGGTCTCACATGTGCAGGTGTTACAATTTGTGCAATAGCTGCTCAGCACCAAAGGACAGAAAAAAATTAGGAACTAGTTTATAAACACAGTGGAGTATTTGGCCCCTAAAGAAACATATTTCATTCAGGACTTGGTAAAGGCCAAAACAGAGCTAAAATGAGTACGAACATTGGATTTGCATGCATCAGGTAGCCAGAAATACAACTCCAAATCAATGCTAATGTTGCATCGTGTCTGCTGGATATGTAAATGAGCAACTGTGCAATCTTCCCCAGTATATGGAGCTTTTTAGTTTATGTTTTGTGTTTTTATAACTTTTGCTGCCTTTCAAATAGGAAGCTGTTACAATTTATTCTTAAATTATGACAGCTCAAGATGGTTGCTGTCCGTCTACACTTTTGATTCATCCTTTTTCTATGTTAAATCCTACCTGAGCATCCTCATTTCGCAAAAAATATGTCTCAAATCACAGAATCAAAATGCCCTTTCTCTATAATATTAAAACTGGTGGGTATTTAATAGACACTTAAATGCGATTATATGAAGTTCTGTCCCCTGCAAATGACAACTGTGCTTGGATTGGGCTGGAACAAAAACATGAGCAAAATGTATGCATTCTAATAAGGGTTGCACAGATAAGATCTCACAATCATGTGGCCATTTGGAGAGGATGTAAGTCTATAATGCCAGAGATAATCCTGCCTATTATATCTCCACAATGTGTTTAAAGGAATTGGGAGTCTCTCAGACTGCTGGAATGCCTTAGTCATCGCTGCCCTATTTAGGTTTCTGTTGGTATTTTTAGGAATTATCATTTTTATTTTTATTTCTTACTGCTGCTTACTTACTAATGAGACAAAAATATCATTCTAACTATTGATATCCATTCTTGAAAACTACTGTGCCCCATTTACATGAATGCCACAGAGGACAAAGATCACATGGCTTCCAATGTTGCCTCTGCTATCTCACAAACCATCACAGCCTTGTACCCAAGGACATACATTTTAAAATGCTTTTGCTTTTAACTTAAATTTAGTCTGAAACTTGGAAGACCTGCAGCATTCCTAGATTTGTATCAGAGAAACCCTCTCTGTTGTAACAGTTCCTCTACCAACTTTATACTCACAGTCACTGAAACCTTAACCTTCCCTTTTTGAATTTTATACCCCCAACTTTACCAGTCATACTCGCCCAGTCATATTATATGTAAGAGAATCGTCGGGTACCAAGGCTCCTCTCTGGCCCCCGGGGCCTGATGCTGGTCAGGTCACTTTTCCTCTCATCGCTCTTGCCTTGTCTTCAACCTTCCTTCAGCAGCAGCCTCTCAATACTTCCTGACATTGGATCAAAGTGGGACACACCGAACCTTCTCCTTTCTCCCACAGCTTGGGTGCGCTTGTTTTTGGAACCACACCACCACCACCACCACCACCACCACTACCCGCCTTCTCCCCCGGCAGCGATGTAATCGGGCTTCGGTGCCAGCACATACATTGTGACACACTCTGAGAGAGGACATGAGATTTCTTTGAGGAGGGAAACAAAAGTATGAGTGTCTGAGTGCATGCTTCTGTGTGTGTGTGTGTGTGTGTGTGTGTGTGTGTGTGTACAGGCGGCAGTGAGGGACGGACTGGTTGAAATATACATAACTAAACATCCTCAGGTACACAGAGAAATAAGCAAGATTCAAATGGAAGCAGAGACCATCAAAGCGAGGTTCCAGGATGTCAGAGGGGGTGAAAGGAAAGAGGGTGGAGGAGGGCTGGAGGGGGGTCTCTGAAAACCTCCCTGGTTGCACACAGTGAGAGCTTGACCTGAAAAGAAGGAGTCTTGCCTTTCAAGGATGAAAGGGTGGCAACGCTGCAAGTCAACAGAGCTCTCAGGTATTTACATGCTGCTTCGAGTCTAAGAAATGAGTCAGCATGATGTTTGCAGCAAAATTCAAAGCAGGAGGGAGGGGGGGGTGGGGGGGTGGTCTGCCTCCAGTCATGTGTTTTAATTAGAAAAGCTGGGCATGCAGGCTTTAGGTCTTTCTATGGCTGTGTATTCCTGCAGGCCACAGTTCAATGCAGAGTATTGAGGGGAGTGTGTCTTTGACTGAGTCTTGCTCTTATCCTAAAGCTCCTATCTCATCCAGCCTAGCTTTGCTCTTTTCTGCTTCTCTCAACACCTCAGTGCATTACCCGCAGTGCACTGCATCCATCTCGCGCACTTCCTGAGAAACAGCAGACAAACAACATCAGCTTTAATTTTTCATTTCAAACGCAGCAAATCTGCAGGAGGATGACGGGTTCCTGGAGTGTGTCTTTCTGTTTTGATATCTCCCAATAAAACGAAATGATATGCTCCCTCCATCTGGATCCAGTTGCCAGTCTCCGCCAGAGGTAGACGTGTCAGTTATTATTATTATTTTTCCTCTGTGATGTTTAGGTCTGGTCGCAGATGAAGGAAGGTCACTTGGCATACCTTGCGTGCTCTCCTGTAATTATAGCGCCACTTGTTGAAGGTCACCTAATATGGCTTCACAGGGCAACACATTGCCATGCTGGGTAAATATTCTGCACAGAAAAAAAAAAAATCAGCCGCCACCACCACATACCAAAAACGTATGACGTACAAGAGATGATGAATTTTGTGTTTCATCTGTAGTTTATCCAAATGTAATTTCTATTTCATTAAAATTATTTGTATTTCATAACTGTTACACAGAGCGTATAGAAATTCAAATTTCTCTATCCCTCATTATTTATTTTATTAAACTAGTGAGTTGTCCTGTAAGAATTCCTCCACCGAAACAGTAATTACTACGGTGTTTTTTAGGTGTGCATTCATGCATTGACGCTGATGAATCCAACATAATTATATTTTGGGTGTCAGCCATTTTCTTTTGTCAGAGTTCATCCTCCCTGGAGAAGACACACACTCAGCAGGAGAGGCATATTCCAGTGACAAGGCTGTCTGCCAGCCTGCTAACTCTATGATTGTTTCCAGACAAGTGTAGTTGCCCTCTGGACAGCACGTCTCTCAGTTCTAGAGTAATGGCCAATTACCAGGAGGCAGTTTGTTGAAGGGATGCAGCCAGGAACTACATCTGCCTTCAAACAGCTCTCAGATCCAAACATATGCTCTGGAACAAACTACCTTCAGAGATGAAATGCACTCAGAAGAACCAAAACTGCCTTCAGAGCATGTGACTGTTGAGAAAATGCCTGAGCCATGACTGACATGAGAGCTGAGATATATATATATATATATATTTTTTTTTTTTACCAGATATTGTTTACTAGGATAGTATTGGAGAAAATAGTTGATGAAAGCTTGTGAATGGAAATGACATGTTGCGTGATTCAGTTTTTATCTTTGATTTTGTTTAATCCTGAAGCCAAAAATCAAACATGGCGTTAGACTAGGCACAAAGTGAAATTTGAGGTTGCATTCATAACACCACATCGAGGAAGAAGCAATGAAAACATGCACCAGGCCTCACTCTGCCACCAGCCAGTGGCACTTTTTCGTTTTGACATAACAAATATTTGCACTTGCGAACATTGGAGCTGATGTGACATTTCACACTGCAAGTCATCTCTTGCACCTGCACTCCTTTCAACAGGATTCAGTAAAGCCCACCAAAAAAAATTTCAGGAAACCAACAGGGGTTCCAACCAGCTTCTTTTGTCACTGTGTCAGCACCAACAGCTCAACATATCGCCCGACACAGACCTGCTGCTTTTACAACCACCCTGAAAACGCAAGACAGTGTCAGAACCAGAAAAATATTACAGCAGGATATCTGAAGGGGAAAAAAATCTTTCTTCAGACCTTTCTTACTCTGGTTAAGTGGTCACTGTTGGAACACCAAGTGTCTGCCAGATGTTTTCCCGAACCTTTGATATATTTACCGATTTTCTGGAAACTATCAAAAAACGCCACATGAAAATCCTTTCCTACAATCCCTCCCACTCGATGTAATGATATTGACAAATATTTGTAATATACATAAGCAACTGGATAAAGTGAGATTTAAGAAAAAAAAGAAAAATACTGTTCTAATGCCTAGTTGAAAATGTGCTTTGGTCATAAATGGTCCTTTACCACTACATTCCGATGTTGCAAAGTCACAGGCGCCTTGTTAACACTAAAGATGACTTTTAAATCTGAACTGTCCTGGCACTTGTTCTTTATCATAAATATGTGCTTCTTCAGGTTGATTTTTGTAAAACACTCACAGTGTCAGACTAAACAACAGGCTCTATGACCTTTAGCCTGGTCATTATATCATCCTGTGTGTTATGAAGATGACTTGAAATGCCGCGTATCACGTGTCAGTTCGGCCCCATGCCGTCACCACAGCTGCTTCCTCTTACGGCTGATACAGAGCAGGTGGAGACATGATCGGCTGGCGGCCAGATATTGACCTATCAATCATTATATTGTAGCAACTCTTAATCTTACTCTCTTAAATATATGGCACGTTTACTACCCAGTGTACATTCTTTGGACATAAAAAAATGATTTAACCTTTATTGTCCTGTAATTTCTAAACATTTTCTAACATCATCCATTCATAGTAAGTCTGTCAAAGATTATAATATATAGCAGCAAATGGAGATCCGTACTAATAAACTAATAATATACATATTTGTGATTCATCAGTCCATGCAATTAGTTCCATTTCTACACATTTCTCTTTCAGAAAACCTGAAATTTTAAATCACTCAAACTGATGTGCTTGACTTCTTGACAAATAGACTGTGTGTGTGTGTGTGTGTGTGTGTGTGTGTGTGTGTGTGTGTGTGTGTGTGTGTGTGTGACCCCCGAAAGTAAAGACTTTCAATCAAATCCAATCACCGTGACTGCACTAAGAGTTTGATCTCATTGCCACCAGTACTTTGAAAATGTGTCATGTGAGACCCTTACATCCATCTGGACACTGCGGCAAACCTCAAAATATTTTTCCATATTTTGGATGGAACCTTTCCACATTTATATTATCTGCAATTTCCTTCTCTCACAGCCCCGCCTGCTCGCTCCTTTTTTACCGCAAATTTGGACAAATTAGAAGTCTCCTTTAATCTCTTGATTAGGTGCTGTTGTGATAGTGGATATCCGTGGAGGATGAAGATTGATTGACTCCTCTGATGCAGTTGTGAGAATCCAAACAGTCCCGTTTCCACTGGTGATGTCACAACGTTAAAACCAGGTGCAGAGGCCACTGAGTGCATCAGAGAGGCCCACTGTAATTCAACGCACACTTTACAGCTAGTCAACATGGCTCAATATGATCCTTTAGTGTTTCTTAACAGTATTAAGTTAAATTCCTTGAGATCACATGTTTCGAATTCAGACAGCTCCCATTTCAATCATCTAATTGTGCCTGCACCTTTCATTGAGGATTTTGGTTCCTCTATTTATGAAAATAATGGGCCGTCAAGTGTTCAAAATTTTGAAATGGAGCAATGGGGCCTGGGGGTGAACGTAAACCTCCACCTTCACATGCACGTGTTGCTGTGGACCTTTGATGATTTTCCACAGCTATTGCTGCATTCCTACAGGAACTCAGAAAATAAAAACATCAGCTAATACAGGCAGCATCCTGTTCTTCTGCCTCCATCATGCTAAGATCCTGTTTCTAAGTTTCAGGTTACTGTTTTTGATTCAGATGAAGCTACACAGAACCATGTAATCCCAGTTCTACAAACCATACATCTGCTTCTCGCAAACTGTGAGGAATGAAACCCTGACTAGCCAGGAGGAGTCACTAGTGCAGAGAGACAATCTTTTACTATAGATGAGTGTTTTTTTTTTTTCTGTGCCACACTCCCAAACAACAGAGTTACAAAATGGTTCCAAGGCTCTGCAAATAAAAGTCTCATTCATTTTCTGCATAGACAGTGTTATTTGACTGGCAGTAGCACTCTGAAGGCTTGAATGGCAAGGTACTCTTCTTATAACAGATGAGCAAGAGTTCAGGAAATATCAAGGTTTCAAGTCTGTGTACATAAAAATGTACGTCAGTGGTCTCCAAGATGCAATTTGGTAAGAAAATACTCTAGGAAGCTGATTAAGCATTTAGAACCAGGTCACATTTGAATTTGGGGTCAATTGGATGAATTCAACAACTGTGGTACATTCTTTGTCACTGCACTTGTTTCCGAGTGCAATGAAAAAGTGTTCTGAATACATTATTTTAATCTTTTTTAAAATTTTTTTTTTTTTTTACAATAATTAGAACTGGTGGCTATTCACATAAACTTGTGGTATTGTTGCATTATCCCGGAGATTAGATAGTAATATTAGTAGCGGCAGTGTTAATATCAGTGCTGGTATTTGTACATGGGTGTATTTATCTTGACATAAATGCCAGATGGGGCAGAAGGGAGTTCTGTTTAAGAGGAGAGTGGGAATCTATAACTAGTCTGTTGCCCTGCTGTATACCAAACTCCACAAGTCCATATTACTATTAGGTCTGCAATCTTGTCTTTAACTGGCATATATTTGGACACCTCTATCCCCAACTGCTGTCTCTCATTGTTGTCAGGGGAATTGTTTACCTGTGCTACAGTGTTGCCATGTCTGGACTCTATAAGGCTGTTCAGTGCTGAATTAAAGATGCAGGAGCTCTGGCCTGCAAGGCAGCGGAGTGTAACTGTATACTCCCCCACTGCTCTGGCTCTATCAATCAAACCCCAGACTGGCTGACCCTCTGATGGGATAAATGATTCCAAATCTGACTAAAGCTGTTGCTTTGGCACTGGGGTATAAATCTTGGCCTTTAATTTAATAATGCGAGGTTCGGAGGGGTGAGGCACCTGAACTATGATTGGTCACAGAGATGGGAGTCACACAGGGGAGTCCTTGGGTACTTTTTTCTCTTTAGCAGCCACGGGTAGCCATCTGCCTGCATCTGTAATTCAGCCTGGTTGCTCTTGGTGATAGCCGTGATAAACAGTGTTTCATTTTCCAAATCACCTCCCCTCCTACATGAGCTCTTCTTTTTCTGTATTGCTTCCTCATAATATGTCCACCGCTAAAGGTCCAAAGGGTTAAAGGGTTATTGCTCTGATTTACAGACTCCTGATTAATCTCCTCTTTAATGTGCTGTGTTTGGCGGGGGAAGCAGGGAGAAAACACGAGTGATGGGGTGAGCCGAGGCTTTTATTTGATTTAACTACCATAATACTTCTCACTGGCTCAGATCTGGTTTCTCGTTGGCTGGTTTCAATTCAGTGGCCAGTAATCACCATTCCTGAGGAGTTTCCACTTTATGTCCTCCTGTCCTCTTCACTTCAGCCAGCAGCAGCAGGTAATCTCCTGAAAACCACTGACTGGTCTGATTCATTCTGACCGTAGACGAGTCATGCTGATAGAGAGGAAACAGAACAGGCTTTTTTTCTTTTATTATGTACATGTTTTGAAGGTTGGGTAGTGCTGAACTTTAAGTCTTTAAGTCATGAGATTTCTTGAGGAGGGCTTAATGAAGAGTACACACCATAACAAGTGGATGTCACAGAGGAGGGGGTCAGCTTTTGTATTGATACTCCGACAGTAGTAATCAATGCTTAGGGATGGAGGTAACTGCTCCCATATGGTAGGGGTTTGTAGTGGAGTGAGGCACACATGTGGCTTCACAAATAACAGTCTCGAGGAGCACTTCTGTAATGGAAACACATGTAGTTTTCCCTCTGATGGTCAGGTGTGGGGCAGTACTCCTTTATTTAGAGAAGTTATACGTGGAAAGGAGCCTTACATTCAAGAGACATCTCATCTGCGGTATAGCTGGGATTTGTTCGGCGCTTGCCACGTGTTATTACAAATTGCAGAACTTTGATGAAACGCAGCGCTCAGTCTTGGTGTATTTTGATCCTTCTCTTTTCTACCCAAAAAGAACAATTTCATCATCTGCAATCCTTTTTTTTTTTTTTTTATGATGTCTTTAAGACGGGGCCGAGTTGGAGTCGGCGGTTTGTAGGCTACATTGCCTGCCTTATGTATTGTATGATTTAGTTTAACTTGACTGAAAAGTGGAATTTAGAAGCATACTGTAAAACCCCATGAGCTGAAAAGGGGATTTTCGGGTCTTTCGGATAAGACCAGCCATTTGTAAAACTGGTGAGTGATGAAAATACTCCTCTGATCGCTGGTCAATTGTTCGTCACTTAACGAGACTCTCAACCTTAGAGCCTTTCATCACTCTCGGAAGCTAACCGACCATCACAGCACGTACTGGCCTGTCTGAGCATATGCGTGTCCTCATGTGCATCAGACACACTGGTGGGTGGTTAAGTGAGACCTAACGGATCATTGGCTCTCTCAGCTGTTGTCCCCTGTTTCGTTTGGAAATCAGACAGGGATGACCTCATCTCCCTTGACTTCTTCTAGGCCATCAGGCTTCGGGGAGCCCCCCTCTGTCCTCTCATTTGTTTTTTCCCCATACACAGAGGTCCTACAGTGTGCAAGCACTCAGATGCCTGCAGAGTGACCCCGGACTAGT
Source organism: Seriola lalandi dorsalis (assembly GCF_002814215.2). Classification (NCBI taxonomy): domain Eukaryota; kingdom Metazoa; phylum Chordata; class Actinopteri; order Carangiformes; family Carangidae; genus Seriola; species Seriola lalandi. The sequence goes on from NW_019522675.1 coordinate 416,061, forward strand.
GGCCAATTAACACGTCACACAACACTGCTATTTTCACTGAAGGAAATGATCACAGAGGATGCCAAAGTGACTCCCTGCAGTGCAAGTCACTCCGAAGAACTTCAGGAAAATGGACAGGGAAGCAAATAGAAACGGGGTAATAACTGCAACAATGTGAATTGTTATTTCACAAACAGTGGAGAGAAGAGCAATTGACACACACACACACACACACACACACACACACAGACACAGACATATATATATAAAATCATAGTTTCCTGTAGGCTGTGGAGTATAGAGCTAACCCTAACCCTGTGAGGCAGATATTGGAGAGAATTATACAGTACCTGTATTTGCTTTGTGCTTACAGGGCAAAGAATAGTCAGTAAATAAGCGATAAAAACACTTCACTACCCTACAGATATATCTCACTTTGTTTATTTGGTTGCAACGGTGCATCACTGTGCAATGCATACATCACATCCTGAGTAAAATGACCCAAGTGGCATCCAACAGTTGACTTTTCATTTTTTAAGGAAAGCAAGTAAAACGGACACAGACAGATCCCCCTGCATACAGGCAAAACCGTAGGCCACTTGTCTTGTCCACATATATAGTAGATGGTAAGCAAATCTTACAGAATTGTTCAGGGCTAAATCATGCAGTCCCTCATGACAATGAAATGGAATACCCGGTGCCCATTTAAGTATGCTTCTTTAGTGTGTCGTTTTTAGGGGAAAAAAAGGCATCAGGAAAATCTATTAAGATATTCTGCAGGAACAAACAATAAAGCATTCACTTAACTTCATGGGTTTCTACTAAAAGTCCAAGGTTAGGTTTCTTTAAAGTAGGTCAGAGAGTGGAGCTTGAACTCAGGTTCACTATATGAACCTTAGCTTTACTCATAAAATACCAAAATGCAATCCTTCCAGGATCGTGCCCCCGCAAGAGCTTGACAAACTCGGGGAGAGTTTAAATATGACAAGCAGTGTTACTTACCAGAGTAACGATCGAAAATCCAAATGAAGGCTGTAAAAATAACTAAAGGCTAGGTGTCATCCTTCAGAGCAAGAGTACATATTTCACAATCATTGTTAGGGAATCAGCGGACAGAAACCAGTTAAAAAGTGGAGGGTCCAGAATACACTATGAGGCCCATTAGTGGCTCAGCCGAGGTATCTGATGTCTCATGCATTCATGAGGAGATCTGTGTGTGGTTATTTATGCAAGGTTTCTCGCTGAAGACACAACCAAAGCATACATTTCAAAGGCTTTCTCCCTGGTGGACTCACGTCTTTCTGAGTTTGTTGGAGAGAATGTACAGGTTCGACGGGGAAGACGGAAATAAGAATACTGTGCATACTTAAAACAGACTAGAGATTAGCTCACCTCTTTGATGACCACAAAGGAAAAAAACAAGGACTTGGAGGCAGGAGTAGAGTGTCAGTGTGAGGGCTGAGTACAGAGAAGGTATCTAAACATGTCTGAGCAACCAGGGAATAGTTATGATTTTAATTGATTAGTAATGCAGCCTTGAAGGGAAGAATGAAACAAATATGCTTTGCAAATTTGAAGGACTGTGTGTTATGTGTGCATAACATCAGGGAGACTGACTAATACATAAAACACCCACAACATAGCCATCTTTATATAACATATTGGCGCAAATTAATAACATGGAAAAAGCTGGGAAAGTTTCTCCCCATCATCTGTCATACATAATCAAATTAAGGAAGATACTCACTCCCACTTGTTCACTGCATGATTTTACTATCATAGTGGAAGTAAAGCAAGAAAACCAGAAGCTGTAACATATAACTGATGTTGAAGACTTTATTTGGTTTGGGCCTTGTTCAACCTCCTAAAGAGATTTAGGGGTCCATCTAATCCCTGGGATGCATTCCCTCCAACACAGTCATCTGCTCCAGTTCCCCACCGCCAACCTCACCACCATCCAACTCCCACCCCACTAACAGGACATTCAGTCTGTCTGTGGTCTTCGCTGAAGCACAGATCAGTGGAAGAGAGACTTTATCCGCCCACCTTTTCCACAGCGTATCCTACCAAGACATGCAAGGAATCGTTTATCAGGTTCCCTCAGCGGGGGCTCTGTGTACATGCATCCATATATTTCCACACCATACCACCTTAGGCCTTTTGATCCTTGGCCGCCTTCAAATTTTTTGAAAAAGACGGAGCGTCATCCAAACTTTTCCCTGGACGTGCTCAGTTTTGATGGAGTCCAGGACTGTGTTGCTTGGGGTGAAAGTTAGCACATTAACCATCAGGGGAACAGTGTCTGTATACACATGTTGAGACACTGCACCCCAGAGAGGGGAACTTTACCTGGGTTTTCCCTGACAGAACCAAATATCTGCTCTGGGAACCCTGATAGCTGCCTCAGGACCACACTTTGAATTTTTACTGACTTGTGGAAGGTTTTGAATGGTGGGAGAGTTTCAGATACGCATGTTAAATGTTGTGGAATAGAAAGGTCAGCCAAACCTGGCTTAGCTTTTGAATATTGTATATTATGAATAAATGATGCATTGGTGTGAGTCAGAAAGTCAAAATAATTCTTCTGGTATAGAAAATCTGGAATTAAAATCTGTCTATTTCGTAATCAGTACTTATAAAATTATTTTGTGGTCAGTCTGTGTCTATCACAGTCTTTATTTTAAAGCTTATTTGTTTGATTTAGTAGGATTTTACTGGGAAGTCAGACATGCAGTTGAAAACATTGCAACTTAAAACTCTTAACAGCAAGAGAGCTTTGTGTGTAATACAGGCACATACTCCAGTCAAAAATCAACTTGTTGGAAAAAAAAGAACCCCCCTCGGACATGAGAAAATGTATGTTTTTCTGATACTAATCAATCTACAGTTTTACAGTCAGGATAATATTTTGAAATAAAATTTGTTATTCAGGAAATGGCTAACAGGCATCTCTCAGCTGGTCCTGCTGGGCCTTCAGATTTATAGAAGTCATTTATCGGGGCCTCCGATCTCACCTCAAAAACCTCAGTGTATAAGAAACACACACAGACAGCTTTGCAAAGGTACACACATAGCAAGAGCTTAGGAAAGATAGACATACTGCAGGCTTTGCGCCTGCCGTCAGCAGATAAACACTGTCCATGGGTTAACGCCGCTTCCACTCCCTGGGATTTAGCCACTTTCTGTGAGCTTTTTCCCTCCAGTGTCAATGTTTTGAACAAGGCTTCTCACCAAGAAAGACAGGAAGGCTTCAAGGATAGTGTAGATTTTCTCCTCTGGCTTTCCATTCAATACTAGTGCAGTGAAAATCTGTTAAAAAAAGATCACTGACATTAAAAACATGAGATTATATTAGCTGCACTACCAAACACTTTTAATACTCCGCAACTTGAAGATATTGTCTTCTTACATTTATATTTTGGGTTATTTAGTGTGCTTAAACATAGATAAGATACAGAATAAATAACTGAGGTTCATAATGTTGTTATACGTGATACGAGTATTAGCATACAAACCAGAACATGAGTCATGTAGATGTTGTTCAGTGTTATTGCATTATGAACACAGAGAGACTTTTCCTGGTGTGAGGGGGAAAAAAAAAAATAATAAAAAAAAAATCTGGGAAGCTAATAAGACATGCATATTTAACATTACACTCATGTTCCCTGTTGTTGAGTTTCTATTTGCTTTTGATTCATATCTGTCCGTGTAATATTATAATTTAAAGTACGCCGCTGGGCGTGCCAAACAGTAGGTTTCATGGTGCAGGGCGGGTGAATGCATTTGTGTGTGTGTGTGTGTGTGTCGTGTGTGCAGGTCTGACTCTGCCAGCAGTCTGATAATAGAATATGACTTAAAAGGTTAAAGGAGCATTCTTAACTATTTTTTAAGTTTAATCATGCACGCCAACGTTTGATGGAGTCATCCCTCCGACTGCAGAGCTTTCCTCTTCATTACCTAAAATGGAACAGCTCACAAATCAAGTGTGGCAGACCATTTTTTTTCCTCCCGTGAAGGGAAAGGTGCACATTAATAAGCTTGTATTTATTTAGCTGGAAGCCTTTATAATTCCACAGGAGGAAAAAAAAAACTCGGGGGGGAAGTAAGGTACACTGTGCTAGATAACCGCCCCTTACTGTTTCAAAGCCTGTATTTAGTTTAACTCTGAGGAAAATGTTCGGCTGGAACAGAAAAAGACCGTTACATGTAGATCCCGTCAGGCAAACCTCGATCAGATGAAACTTTCATGTTTGTAAATGTGATTGAGGGTTAAATAGCTGTGGCCTGATAATTGAAATTTTAAAACTAAGTTTCAAAACATCAGTGATAGTCAGAGATGAAATTTTGTGGCTGAGTTTTGATGTTATACAAAACCAAGGAGCACAAGAATAAAGAAAGACATTATGTCTTAGAGAAAAGAGTTATGCCAGGAGTTGAAGGAGATAAGAAGGGACAGCATAGCAGGAAATGGCTGGTTGTCTCACCACACAAATCTCCCCCACGCAGTGGCTAACAAAGTGATGATGAGTTTGAATGAGAGTGTGGTCCTCTGGAGAAGGATTACTTTGCAGCTTATCGCTCCTTGACTGTGCAGAGACTGAGAAATTATGGTCACAAGGGAACAACATTTCATCGTGTTTCAGGTTGAAGCAGAACGTTTTGCCAGGACAAAGTGCAGGGTCGGAGGGTGGGAACTATCAATATATTTATGAGGTGGGATGTGGTGTGTCAGAAAAAGGAAACGATACAAAATGCAACGTTGGTCCAGCTTGACATTAATGTCTCATGTTGAAAGGCTTTTAGTGGCAGGTTTTAACTGACAGGAGAAGGAGTGTGGCATGTTGTTTTTAGTGGGCCAAACACATAGTTGAATGTAATTCATCTTAGAGTTGTGGAGTCATTTCTTCAAGGACTCACAGATGTATCTCCCAGAGCTGTTTGAATTCCTGGAGACCACCATGCAAATCATCCTCAGTTTAATCAAAACGTCCCAACACAGGGTAATCCACCGCATCAGCTCTGGTGGCTCCGAGAGTCAAAAACAATCCTGGATACCTCAGTGAAAGCACATAATTATCTACCAGTGCAGTGTGCAGGGCTGAAGCACTACATCCACGTGAGCTACTAGGCAACAATGCAAATTTACTACTATATGAAAAATAATTAAAAAAAATGCACTTGGATCACAAATTCACTATCTTAAAAATGTGACGTCTTTCCTGTGCAGTGAAGTAAGATGAGACACAAACATGGACATTTTAATTTTACAAAATGAATTGAACGGGCGTCTTTCTGCGTCACTCCTGCATAGTGCCCCTTGGCGAATTAGAATTATTTTGATTCTGAAGTCATCAAACAAAATGAATTAAGAATCACTTAGATGGAGAGAAAACATGAAGAAGGGAGAACAGGATGACATGAAGTGGCAGGTATAAGACAGCTTATTATAGCAGCTCGTCACCACTTGCTACCAACTTGGAAATGATGACAGATGCGCAGGAAGGTCTCTCTGTTTCGCTCTCTCTCCGTGGCCCTGTTGCGCTGGTGCTTGTGACCCTGTGGCTAACTCTAAACAATGCAATCAGCCTGGTTTTATTGACTCGTGCTGAGCCGGTGATTTTCCCCCTGATGATCCCACTTTGTTTTAAATAAGCAGGTATTCATATCGTGTCAGAAAACCAGCAAGGATCTGAACACATTATTTTCTTCTTATTCTGTTTTAATAACCTTCACATTTTTTAAGTTCCACAGCATTTGCTATGGCTGCCAAGCTTTAACCGTCCAAATTTTCATTTGGGACAGAAGCTTGGCCCCCCTCTATGTCTTGTGCGTTGGCTTGGATTTTACAGAACACAGTCTTCAACTTAAGTGACAGCTTGTGTAAGCTCAGCTCGGTGTGCTAGCTGATTCGGAAAAAAAACAGAGAGCCAGACAGGCTGAAAATGGGCAGTTATTACTCTGAAAACTGTAAATGTACTCTTTGATGTTGCTGAAAAACTTTTTTGCATGAAAAGACACCTCAAACCGTATTCGGCGTTCTCGATTACAGAAATGGACATATATTTTCGGATTGACACACCGCTGACTGTCATAGAACGGATCCCAAAATATATTGAATGTTCTTAAAAAAGGTCGAAGAATTCCTTTAGGTCTGAGGAGGCAGCTTGATAGGTAAACACAGGCTGTGACAAGACGCTGTACACTTGTTTCTCCCAGGCTCTTCCCTCACTGTCTTTACTGTAGAGCTTAAAAGGATGAGAGCTGCACTGTGAGGACGCACCTGGTATCCATTTGGAGTACATTCTATTGTATTTGTGCAATGCAGCACAAAGGGGGAGGTGGAGGGGAGGAGCTGGTGTCCATGGCCAGTTGAGAACTTGGCCAAAAAGCTGGTGTCATGATCAAGTGCGTAAAGGGACAATTATTTGGAACGGAAAGAAAAAAATGTAATGCAGTGAGGCAAGAGGGTTAAGTTTGTTAATGGGAACTTGTCTTTGGGTTTCTCGCTAGAAGGGTGATCAGGACGATTTCCAAAGATGTTGTCATCTTGGAAACAGTACCGACTTTCATATACACACACAGTCACACACATTCATGAACATTTATTACCCTTGAACTCTCAACTCACATCCTTCCCTGGGTAATATTGTTTAGGCCCGTATCCTCCGTGGAGCCGTCTTACTGGAAATGTATCTGCTCGTCTTGTGTATCCAAGGAATCCGCTTATCTGATACTGACTTCCTGAGATCTTTCCTGTAAACAGACCTGAAGTCCGCTGGTCCGTCTAAAAATCACCACTAGGTCTCATGGGTGAGTGAAAGAGGAAACTAAGAGGAAGGAGGGAAGATGCAGGGAAAGGAAGGAAAAGAGAAAGATGTGAAGGGAGGGGATGAGATGATGAAGTTGGTGTACTTTTTGGAGTTGAGTTTAGAAGTCTGGACAGAAGGTTAGAATGTTGGTCAGAATGTGTTTCCTGAGGCAAGATCGAGGCCTGATGCAGCAAATTAAAAATACCCATAAAAATAAACTCTTCTTTCTCTTATCCTCAACTTTTCTTTTCGTCTTTCTACACCCCCCTTTCTCCCAATCTCTTACCCTGTCATGATGCGCTACTCCAACTGTGGTTAATGTTATTAAAGCTCCAGCCATGGCCGCTGTTCCAACTAAAATAAAACAACAATGCCTCCCGGGCCTGCAGAATCTTACAGCTGGACTTCGAGTAACTCGAGACTTCAGAGCTGTGTCACTGCTTTCCGGTACATGTTACATTCACTTCTCAGAGCTGCTCCAGACCCCTTGTTAAAGGAGAATGTAGATATGCTATTGCTGAATGAGATAACACTTTGTGGGAGTGAGAGATTTTAGTCCTGCAGACTAATTTATTTCGTTCTCGTGGATTCTTCTGTAGTAGAGTAATGGGTCTGTGGCTGCAGTACGTGTGCTTAAATCTTGGAAAAGGAATCAGTATGACTTCATTTTGTCTCAGAGACTACTGAGATATCTTTTAGCAAGGCACTTCAAAAGTAATATCTGGCAGTGCAAGTAAGGGGCTATGGTTTTACCAGGCAGTTCTCGGCTGTGGGTGCACACAACTGCTTGACCATAAAACTGGACTTTCCAAAAAAAGTTGGCTCTTAAAAAACTTTTTTTTTTTTTTTTTTTTTTTCTGTTTAGCCACATTTATTCATTCATTTACTTTTATTTATTTTTTTACTGCCAAGGTAGCAACAGCCCTTCCTAGATGTCTGCACAGCAAGTACCAACACTATATCTCAAGAATTAATGGGATGTAAACAGTCAGAAAAAAATATTTGAAATTGCTCAAAAACTGTTATTTTCTATTTTAACTTGAAATAAGAGCTAGATGAACTCGCAGTATATGCTGTTTAATGATTGTATAGTCACATATTCTGTAGCACAACATGTTCTAATCAGAGACAACTCTGGGATTTATTTGTGGTACAGGAAGCAGCAGGGGGTGATGTTTGGTGTCATTGCTTATTAAAGTTGAACTCTTTTCAAACACAGTTTTACTTGTTAAATATGTCATTTGTGATGGTAAACCATTCCATATTTCCATTCCTCTGTATATAATAGTATTTTGTCTTGTATTTGTTTTTGAGATGGGAAGTGAACTTTTGATGAATGCCTTATATTAAAGTTATGGCCATTACTACTGTAACAAAAATGATGGTACAGGACATTTTGGATTTTAGCCAATAAAATATTTCTTATAAAACAGAACAGGGAAATAACCATCATGTCCCTCACCAGTAACCAACCTAAGGTTGTTCTATCCTCTTATTAGCTTCTGTTACAGTTTGGATTAATGTCCTGGAGTGTGGTTAGACTCCAAACTAATCAATCCAAACTAATGTTCCTTTGGGATGCATATTATAGAGCTTGAGTCAGTTGTTGGAGGCAGGCCTATGTTAAGCCTCAGAGATGAAGACCCACACTTTTAAGATTTAAGTAAACTCGTTGAGGATATATATCTTTTTTATAACTCGCAACTATGATCATGGAAGATCTGTAAACACATGCTTGTGTGGTTAGTTTGAATCTGTGAGTGTAGGTACGGTATTATTCCTATCAACTATTGACTGTTGACACTGAATGACGGGATACTTGCACTTGCTTTGAAAAGCAGCCTCAGTCAACCGAAGTGGCCTCCAAAACTATGTCAGTTCAGTGAAGAGTGATTCATACGACTGTTTCCTGATTGGTTACATTTTGGCACAAAAACATCCTGGTTTGGGTTGAAATAAAATAAAACATTTTTACGGTTATGGAACATTCATCGCCATGGCTAAAAAGCTGTCTACTTGATTAAGGTTAAGATGCTTGGTCATGGTGGAAAGAAACCATCGCTAACTGTTGGTAGGAAATGGCAAGCGAACAGTGATGGCTGAAGTCTACGCTTAGCGCTGTGTGAGGACAGTCTTGCTCCTTTATGCACTGGAAGCAGAAAAGCTGCAAATTGTCTTTGACTTTGAAGACCCCCAGTCTACAGTCACTTACACATAAGTCGTAGTCATACATGTACGTACACTGATTCTTACACAATTGTACACACACACACACACACACACACACACACACACACACACACACACACACACACACACACACACACACAAACAAACAAACAATGTTGGAGGAAAAGGGTGGGTAGCCTCCACCTATCAGCTGGGCTGCAGCTGTCTGTGTCACTGGATTAGCAGTCACACCTCATCATCCTGTGTGCCGAGCTAATCACAGGATGCCCGGCAGCCAGCAGGAGACCATTAAAGCTCAAGGGCACCGCAGCGGAGTGTGAGGGCTGCTCTCCTGCACAGAGCAGGTATGGCCATGAACAGCACTAACAAGCTCACTCGTGTTTTTATGTACATGTGTGCACATACTGGATGTAGCTGCGCACATACACCTTATACGCAGACATACATTACAGGCAGACAGTCTGCAGTAGCTCAGCGTACACAGGCAGACACTCCTCGGCACTTGTCCGGCACTGCTCCAAAAGAGAAACTGAATAGCTTTAATCGTGGGAGAGCGGTGAATGGCCGGTTGATTTCAGCATGTGTGTTCATTTCCTGACCATCAATCCCACAGTCCATTTGGCTCAGCACACACTGGTGATGCTAACCATGCAATTGGAGGAAACCCAGTATCCTGTTTTTTTTTTTTTTTTTTTCATAAGACAATTACCATTCATGAGAGAATTACAAAGAAAAGCCAATGATTAGCTGTCATGCTATTTCTAATTCTATGAACACACTGGGAATTGTTCCTCTAAGCAAATGTATCAAACATGTATATAGTATTTATTTATTTATTTTTTTAAATGAAAACTTGCAATTAAAATTTGTTTTCAGTGTTGACTTCAAACACTGCAATACAATGATTTACCAACTACTTTGTTGCTATTGTTGAAAATGCCAGAACAATTGTGAATAGATAAAAATTTTAATTAATATTTAGAAATACTTACATGCTTTTGTTTCTATTTCATGCCATGCGCAGCTTCAATTATTCTCATACATGGCAAAAGCAGTATATATAATCTTTAAAAAAAAAAAAAAGTCCTTTTGAAGTGTTTTTTAATGCAGCTGCAACAGCATCCAATTTTTATGCAAATTAATTTCATTATCAAGACTTTTCAGTCTCTTTCTCTGCAAACTAGTAAAAAAAATAAAAAAACAACAAGAAGAATGCACATGATATCAACAAACAAGCCATTTAATGACACACCTTCAGAACCAATTCCCCCATTTATGAACGTCCCCAGTGTTCAGAGTTATTGTCTGGAGAGAATGCGACATGAGCGGCACATAAATAAACTCTTATTTTCCCATTTTATACATTCATTTGCCATCCTTGAAGTGTGAATTAATGGGACAACAGAGGAGAACAGGAAGGCGGAGGCAAAAGAAAGGTTTTTGTCTCAGGAGAGGCTGAGACATTGTTTTTGTGACTGACCCTCCATCCAAGTTCAGGCATGACAAACTTCCGGAAAAAGGATCTCTGGAAAACTTTTTGTCATATGACTTCAATTCATCTACTGGAAGCTATATAACAAAATACACTATATTATTCAACAACACAGGACAGAAGCAATTAGGAAGTTTGCTAAGCAGTACATACTGTATAATGACCCAGGCCTGGTAGATGTACAAGTAGCAGTAGCAGCCACAGTAAGAGCAATGGTAGTAGTAGTAGTAGTAGTTGTAGTAGTTGTAGTAGTTGTAGTAGTTGTAGTAGTAACAATAGAAGTGATGGTAACAGTACCAGGAATATTGATAGTAGAAATGATACTGTATTAGTAGTTGTGGTAGTACTAGCTCTCAAACTGGAACTGCAAGAGGTAGTATTTATAGTTATTGTTATTACTAGTACTGTAGTAGGATTAGCAGAGGTACAGTATAAGAGTATTACAAGGGATAGTACTACAAGAAACTACTAAACTGTCTTTCAAAGAACAATGAACATACTGTACAACAGAGCCTGTGACACTAAAACATTTTCTGTTCAAGTAGAAGAAAGACCACAGAAGAAGTAGAAGAAAAAAAACTTTTGTACAAATGCACTTAGTTTAAATTATTTAGAATTAGGATGATCTCTTTTGTGTTGCATTTCATATTTATGTTTCTAGTGGCTTTTACCTGTGGATTGTTCGGGCATGGGTGTAATAATAGCAGGTCAGAGAGAGTTGAATGAGGAGATGAAAGCTAAAAAGTTGGAAAATATAACATCAGAAAAACAGTATGAGTGAATATCGGAAGTCTGGAAGAAGCAAAGTTAAAGCTGGTAAACTTGTATTTGGATTTGGGATTTGTATGCTCTGAAATTAGCCATTGTTTAACTTCTAACAACAACTTTGTCAAAAGGTTTCAACTTTAAGGGCAATGTTTAACTTCAGAAAGAACAGGGAAAGAAATTCCTAATGAGAGATTTCTGTGAGTTACAGAAGCGAGAAAAAAACAGTGACTAGCCCGGAGCTGACGTCAGGACTTTGGCACTTTCTGCTATACAGATACAAACAAGGTGAAAAGAGGAGCTGGAGATCTCTGCACACTGATTCGTGCCTGTGAATTTCATTTCTGTATTGCGCTGATGATAATGCCCCTGTCCCCACAGCACATGGGATGACCCAGTGGCTTTGTGAGGATGAAACCAATGTCAGCCATATGCCGAGGTGTCCTCAATTAGCCAGATGCTGTGGTCCCAACAGAGCGTTTACGGGTGATTTTCAAAGCATGTCAGCGATGGTGTTCTACAGCGCCATCGGCCAGTTACAGGGTCTGCATTATCACTTCAAACTGCTCAGAAGCGTTGACCTTGACTTGTTTGAGATGATGAACGGAGACCATTTCATAAAAAAGGCATTTCACGTCATTCATGTCTTTCACAAAGGTCTTTGTGCTGGTGGTGTTGATGTGACTCTACAGCTTGGATGATGTTTTTGTGATCTTCTAAAGACCTCAGATTTTTAGTGCTGTTTCCATGATGAAAACAAAGTATTTTACTTCTCTCTTATTTGAACAGACATATAGAGCAAATAGAGACATGACTGAGGTTTGACTTGTACCTGAAACCTTTATTACAGTTAATCAAAAGTAATTTACAGTTGAGTGACTGTTGAGCAATCCCGGCTTTCTAACTTTCACAATCTCACGGATCCTCTTTGTTCTAGTTGCACATTTTGAACAGATCTCGCCTACAATGCACAATCCACAGGCGCTTTCCTGGCACTTAGCCTCAGACATCTTTGATTCAGCCGGTTTTGAGGCGAAACAAAAGAAGGGTGTGGGTAATTTGACACGCTAAGCTAAACTCGGCTCTCCTTTTTTTTTTTTTTCCTGCAGTCACAGAAAACACTCCATTAGCGAGCAAAATACTGGAGAGGTTGTTGTGCGTGGGAGATCGACTTGTTCACGGTTGTAGTATATTAAGCTCTGCTCCCTTAAGTATTAATCTGCCCTGCTTATCTCACCACTTTGATCGATGTGGAGCACTTTTCTTTACGGTCTGGACTCAAGTTCTTTTCAAACTTTTTAAAGGACTAAAAAATTTCACTTTTTGGCTTTCATCCTCTCAGCCTCATTACAGCCATGTTTTTGCAGTTGCCTCTATTCAGGAACTAATGACAGTTAAGTTTATTGAAGCATTGCTGAGCAAATAAACAGTTTGAATATTACAAAATCATCCAGTTGGGCCAGTTAATAAACTCCATGGCTGTATGGGAACATGTTCTTTTCCACTCTTCCCCTCATCAATTTAGGCCAACCTCAGTGCTCTATGATCATCTTCGCCCACTCAGCTGCTATTCAACTTGAGTTGGGACTGAGAAAATTCACTCTCTGCTATTTCCTTCCTCTATCTCCAACCATCTTATCCACCTGGCATTAACTACGAGCCACTCCAGCCTTATCTGTAATTAGCATAACTCATGGGATGGAGTTCATGGTGTGTTTACACTGTGGCTTTAACAGCTCAGTTAGGGAAAGTATGTGTAAGACAAGTATTTATCTCTTGATGTTCATTCGCTGGCTGCCTTCCAGACCAATGTTAGCAAGGACAGTTGGACCACAGGAAAAAGGAAAGAGAGCTTGCATCTTTTCCTCTGATGATCTGCCTTTTAGATGATGAGGTTTTTTTATTTTTATTTTTTTCCTTTTCATCACACCAGTCGACACAGATTCATTCATAGCAGTGACAGGAAATTAATCACAGAAAAGAAAGGGGGGATTTATGAATTGAAAATTTTGCCCAGAATTCTGCTCAGGAAGTCCTCCACTGCTGGCCACTGAAAAGCTTTACTCAAATAGAAGAAGTGTCAGCGCAGCGGTGTCAATTCAAAACATATGAAATATGGATCAACCAGATGCCTTCTCCAATTATTTTTATGGTTTGCCAGCAGAAGATAAAGTTAAAACTAAATAAGTGAATAAGTGAACAATGAGGGAACAAAGTCTGGACTTTCTGGATCCATGGATGCTTCAGCTGTAAGACATCCTCAGTCATTATGTTGTTACGGCATTGACATATGGTCCCAAGGCTTAGCTAAGTTTGTGCTGATAGTGTAAAGCAAATGTCATATCACAGATATAATATTACTGTATGCTCCGTTCATTCATGAAATGCTTGCAACATTACTGAGTGGTATTATGCTAACTTGTTGTTGTTTGATATATGTTGTTTATATATATATTTTATGTATCTTTTTAATATGTGTTATTTATTAATCTGACTGATGAACATCTGGTCAATATGTGGTTTTTAGACATCCTGCCAGAGGACTGCAGTTGAAAATTAGCCTGTTGGCTAACACTGCCACATTTACAGAAAGGTTAATTAATGTGCACTGTCCTTTTCAAATAAATAAATCAAATGAAATGAAATGATGTTATAGCTAAACTGTCTATGTGAAATGTGTTTTGTTTACATGCTACTTCTGCTCACATGTTTATGTTGCTTGCGTCAGTCAGTGGTGTTTACCATCATGAAACGGCCTACTGAGAATGCCAGCTATGTGGGAGCTGCTGTTATTAATTCATTATTAACTACGTGTGATAAACAGTGCAGATTTCCTCAGTCCAGTCTGTCCAATTAATGGCTTGCAACCGTAAACGTCTGCATTTAGCTTCAAAGAGTGTCTTTGGCAACAGTATTCTTTAAAGATGAAGGTCATCTTTTCTCGCATTCCTAATCTGACATCACAAGAAGACATTTTTTCCTCTTATTACGAGGATCTCGCCCGTTTCACTCTATTTTCTGCAGTCTTTCTGGCGCCACGATGGATGCCCAAACGCATGACGTAGTAGCTGTGACGGCCACTCCATATCGATCTATTGAGGCAGAATATAGCGCTCATTCCTAGTCCTGCCCCCATTCACATCAGTGGGTTAAGTCCAACCCCACCATGTCATACACTTGATGAGCTGTCTACCTTGAAACAGCTCAGGTAACCAGCACATCCAAGATGAAGTAAACTGATTATTTTTCATAAAATTGCAGTTGCCTGCGATGAAAAGCCACAGTGTTTTTGTCTGCTGCAGTTTAACTAACTGACGAAGCCTGAAACTATGCAGGGTCTAAATGAAACAGTCTGATAACAAGAAGACAAGAATGTGCTAAATGCTTTAAAAGAGATCCAACCCTTTTTCGGTGAACTCGGGAACAAAATGGATGCTGCCGAGAGTCATTTTCCAAAAAAGATGCTGAGTTCTCAGGTTTGCCCACAGTGGCAGCTTCCTGTCCCACCTGCCACATAAATACCCTTACGATACCCCTGCTGCAGTCCCTGCCCTTGGCTTTTAAAGCTCTTGGTAGCCACAGCTATGGCTTCCAGATGTTGTTTCTAATGTGTTTTTATGGGAAAGAAAGGAACTAATCTAATATTAAAGGTGGGCAGCACAGAAGAAGCCTGGAAGGTGGGGAATAATATTAACCCATCTTCGTAAATCAGAGCCCTTGCAGCGTTCCAGCAGACTTTTTGTTAAGATGCCCAGACCACCTCTGTCACAGGGAATTACTGGGTGTGAAAACACAGAGCGCAGACTGCCCTCAACCCCCTGTAATGTTGTTTTTTCTTGTTTTAAAAAGATAATTTTACAACAACACAAGTGCAGATTATGGTAATCAGTGTTTATCTGTCATCGAATCATGAATAATGAAAACACCCTTTTCTTATTCATCATACCATGTCCTTATTTTCTTCTACTCTTTACCCGAGAAATTTTCCAGGCCTCCATATGGTGCTTTTATGTATTAACGTACACAGCAAGTTGTATGTATTTATTCATTTGTTTTGGGGAATGAAGTGGAAAATAGTGTTTCCGTGCTAATTTAACCAGTTCAAAGGGATCAATCTGTGGAGAGAAATTCCCCAAAAAATAGCATTAAATTGTTTCAGTGAGCATGATCCTTATCATGCGAGCTCTTGGCCTGTTGCTGCACACAATCAAGAGAAAAGCTGCATCACAGGCTACGTTTGTGGAAACTATGACTGGTGGGCCAAACAATGTCATGTTGATAATAGAAGATAATTCTGATGGCTGTCGTGCATAGATTGTAAAGACCACAAATAGTGTTTAATTGCATCGTGTATGGGAGAGGATGGGATATTTATGAGTGCATCAGTCTTTCTCCTCTGCATTCCTGTTCAGTAAGCCTGAAGGACTGCCTGGGACCGAGCTTGAGGGCTCAGTGCTGTCAAGAAGTTACGTTTGAGAGAACCAAAGAGAGTCATTGAGATTCAACAGCCCAACTGAATTTGTCATTTCATTTTTTTTCTTTCTTCCAAAAAGAAAAAAAAAAAACCCCAGACTGTCACTCTCTTATACTAACCCAGGGAAAGGCTACCTTTCTCTCAAGAGGGTGTCGAGGAGGAAAAGTGATATTTAGAAATTCACTGGAGGAAAATGCATGGTATTCATTCAAGATAGACAGGACCCAAACGTTAGCCTTTGCCATCAAAAAGACACAGCTGTCCTCACCCTCTCCGGCTGTCATACTCTCTGTTTCTCATCTTCAAGGACTCCTGGCTCTGCCAAATTTCACTTCCCCTCCATCTTCCACCCTCTCTCAGCCACTTCCTCTTGCAAATACTCTTTTACTGTCTCTCTCACTGCCTTAATTTCCTCTCCCCAATTTCCTTTTCACTTCCCCTCTTTCAGGCTCTGAGTTTCTCTTGCACTAACCACCTCTAATCTCTCTCTCTGCCTCAAAACTTTCCCTGCCTGCCTTCCTCCCTGTAGAATTTGGTCGCGCTGTAGCGGGCTGGTGAGATGCTAATTAGCAGGTGGTGCAGAGAGACGCATGGGCATCCTTTCATATAAACAGGGGAAAAACACATCGACACCAAGGCCACATGGACTATCAATCCTGTTTATAACAATCACCTGAAGGTCTGATTAATGTTTGAGTTAATCAGTGGAACAGGAAGGGGTTTGGCTGTGGGTTTGTGGGTGACAGAGTGCTGGAAAAGAGACCAGTAATATGTATCTAAGTGTATTCAGTGACTAAGCTTATATCTTTCTGCAGTGATATGAGTGTGTATATGTAAAACTCTATCTAATTATGTGTTATATATTATTTATAGCCATTTTTTGTGTATAACTTTGGAGAACTTTGCTTTATTTATTTTCAATATATGACCACGGTGACAGTATTGTGTGATGTCATTATACTGGCCTTTGAGTAGAGAGCTGAGTTATCTGTCAAAGTGCTGTTAAATTAAATAAAGTTTTTTTTATTCAATCATTTAATTCGCACCCTATAGCAGAACTGTTCAAATACATTTTTATGTAGGAAAGCGTACATATCAGGGTTACATATACAGTCTTTGTAACTTTGCATGACATATTTATTTATGCTTCCTTTGTTTGACATCGAGTCCTGTGATGGACTTGTGCTCTGTCTGCTTGTTGACCATCTTGTGGATTCGGATGGATGGAGTTTGATACTGACTCTACAAAGTTAACAGATCCTATTAACAGGAATTTTCCCAACAACGTTGATGTGCCATATGAGGCCGTCTGATGACCATCGAGCTGATTGTGTTTGAGGGCAGCTACCTCCAAGTGTTGTTAAGTGTCAGGCCTTATTACACAAGACCTGATAGTATCTGACACCTGTCATGAGATATGCATGTATGCTTAGATCGAAAGCAAGACACACCTATGTTTCTCTTATTTCACTCATATCAGTTCAATATTTTAGCTACTTTCTGCTACTTAACAAAAGCCCCCAAATGTACTATTTTTTTTATTTTTCTTGCTCATCTTTTTCTTGCTCTGCTTCTCTGACTGGGTCTTTTATGCCACATCTGGAGTGGGGACCCTAAAGAAAAATTAGCGTCATGCTGATTAGGTTTCATTATGATTACCATAACATCTGTTGTCTGGGTCTTGTAGGTGGAATTAAAGAGAACTAAAGACTTTCAACTGAAAATGTTACGTACCCTTTTGGAGAAATATCATTCCCTCAATTTCTCAGTCAGTGCCTCTTGAAAAAAGCAGATGGCAAACCGTCGTCATTTTGTCTACCAAAGTGCCTGACAGACAAATTTTATTTTTAAAAAGTGCTCTAATCTGCTATCAAACTCCTTGTGAGAGAATGTTCAAATGGTGACAATCTCATCTTTGATCAAAACTCTTCAAATACTCCATAATTCCACTTTTGTTTCGGATAATGGGCAGTCATAATGAAGACCATGATGTGAGCATGTGAGACACGAATGATGCTTTATTGCCGTTCTGACTGCCAGCATGACTTAGATATGAGTTGAGCTTCCAATTTCCAAATATTGTCAGGTTTTAATGTGGTTTTAAACAGTTTTGGCATGGGGACCTTAGCCTGTGGGGTCGCTGGTTGATGATGCAGTGCCGATCACTGTTAAACCCTCACAGACAAAGAGTCCTTTCTTACTTTGTCAAATTCAACATGTATTTCCTTGCTCTGGCCACAGCATGGCACTCTTCAAATTGAAATCTGACCTCTTTCCTGACAGTTCTGCTCTTTGCTGTGACATTTTGAGTCAATTCTGGCGCATCATGCTTGCGACCTGTTCCTTTTGTATTCAGATTTCATGATCAATCCCATCCGTGACAAACCAATCACACATGGCCATCAGTGAAGGGACAGTGCTACAATCGGCAGCAGGATAGAGGAACTTTCTTTGAAATCAGAACACGACTCGACCGAAATTAATCCCCTTTCCTCCCTACTCCCTTTTTCTTTTTATTACTAGGCACCTCTCCTGAAGAAGCCCACTGGGTGGTTGGTCTTCCTAGTCACCACTGAGACTGACATCAGTGTACCCATCTTATTACTCTCCTAGGGATCTGGGAGGTCAGTGCTATCAAGTGGAGTGGTGCTATAAAATAAATTGAATGTTCTGCTGAGGCAAATGTTGAAGGTGATGGACAGAGAGGGCCCCGGCTTTCTCCAGCTCCCCTGGGTGCTGCAGACTGGGATCTGGGCTTGAACAGCTGGATGACTGGCTGGGGGAAAAGAAAAAAAAGGTTGCAATCAGAATTAAACATGAGCAACCCCGACCAGTTTGGTATGTTGGCCATCCGTCACTCTCTGCAGCTTGGAGAGGCTACCTGTGCACGTCCAGTGGACCTGTCAGGTATTGGAATAGTCACAATTGGCTGCACAGAGGTGGAATCTGAATTGCAGATTGGGTTGGTACAGGGGAAGGAGAATAAAGTCAAGTCGATGTGGAGTGAATGGCTACAGTATAAAGCTGCAGAGAGATGGTCTCCATTTCTCCGGTTTTGGCCAAAGATAATGTTAGGCTACAGTTACACTTGTCATTTCAATGTGATCCTTAAATTCGGATGCTAACAATCACAGCTTATGACAGTCAATGACTTTAATTCACCACTTGGCCTGAAAATCCTTTTTATGTATTCATTTAAAGCAGAACTCCAGCTATTTTTGACTTGGATCCTATTAGGGATATTCCAAACTCCATTTTTTTGCAGTGTTTGACTATAGTGGTTTGTCTGAAGATTTTGGTCTACAGAAATGCCTGTATTTACAGCGTTTTAGGATTTACTCCACACTTAAGGAAAACATTTCTGGCTATTTCAATGATTAAACTGTGTATCCGAAATGTAACGAGTTGATGCCAATATAACTGTGCCACACAGTATGTGGTTGCCTTGATGTAAGAGGTTGAAATAAACAATGTCAGATGACATCCCAAAATGGCTGGAAAAAAATATAAGTAAGCCTGCTTTCCCATTAGCATCATTATTTTTAAAAGGACGTGCTTTAGAGGCTTTCAAAGTGGATAAAGTATCCTTGCTCCATTAGGACATAATTTGAAAATCTTGCAGCCCAGAGAGCAACACGGAAGCAACTCAGTAGGGTGATAATTAAGAGGATTTCGCTCAGAATTGACATGGTATTAATTGGTAATATTAAAAAAAGGATTCCGATTGAAATTATGGTTTGAATCTCTCTTGGCATTGCATCACACCGCTCCTTTCACTTAGTTTTTATATACATAGAATCGTGCAGTGATAGGATGATAAAAGTAAGATTGAAAAGTAGCCCTTGATCAGAAACTATAGCCTCAGGCGATCATTTTCTCACGACTGCAAATTTCTTTACACAGTGAAAAATATGCATCAAACAGGGAGGCCATTCCTTTCTCTGTACTGGCTGGAGTTCTGCAGCAAGTGCAATATATGGTCCTGATTCCCTGAGCTTGTAAACTATCCCATTTCATTCTCAGACACTGTTGACTTTGAAATAAGCCACATACTGTGTAATATTTGTATGTTTTCTCCATAAAGTGCCACTAATAATTCATCTAAAGCGGTACTGCAAAGAGGATAGTTGACTTTGTGAGAGAAAAGAATGCTTTTGGTGTAGTCTTGGGTTTGCTTGTAACAGCCGTTAACGCAGCAGTGTAGCAGTGGCTTGCAGGCTTGGCACGGAGACATTTTGAAATGTGAGCTCAATTAAAAGTATTCATGCCCTCATAAATGACATATGTTGTTAGTTATAGGCAGTAACTGTTTCAAACGTGGATATGCATTGACAAACGGTTAAGCAATTATTTGGCTGTAATGACTGAAACAAGGCATGATGAGTCAGGGAAAATGTTTGTAAAAATCAAGGGAAAAAAGGTGGCTGGTTCAGGTTTTTCCCACGGGGCATTTTTGCAAGAAATGGCTATCACACCCAACAAACGGCTAAGGCTGAGATAAAGTACTTGAAAAAAAAATCTATTCAATCTCCAGAAGAAGTGTCTGGAGTGCTTGTTGGTTTCCCAGAAACACCAGAAAAGGAGTAAGCTTACAACTATTCACAATGGACTGTCCTCCAGCGCACTGTGGGAGAAGCAATTTGTTGGGAGAAGTAAATCCATTTAGCCCCAACAGAAAGGTGGCGAGCAGACTTAATTGAGGTCTCCGGCTATATTTAAAAGGAGTAAATAATTTTTGGACACAGCAGGATATTTTGGTGCAGAGGTCAAATGGATGAATACACATTTCAGTAATGGAAAGATTACTTGAGTTGAAGTTTGTTGTGTAGTTCTGGGCTGCACAAGCTGCACATTTTCTTGTCATATCTTGAAAGATGTTAGTCTGTCCTACTTTTCTACTTGATAGCAGAAGACTAATAACTCTCCTTTTATTGTCTGAAAATTTGAAGTCCTCTGTTTGGGCCGAGATGTGTGTTCTGCCAGAGTAAACACTGGTTTGAACTACACAGCATGTCGCTGCCTAAAAAACTCTGCAAAGAATGTGTGTGGGAAATGCAAAACATTTAATAGCTGAACAGTGCATAAGTTATTTTTCATTTTCTTGCTCTTAAACTGAACAAAAAAAAAAAAAAAAGTCTCCACCAGCTCTCTGAGGTACGTGCACAGTGTTGGACATGCATGCACACACTGAAACACACACATTATCTACATAAAACACCTGCCTGGAGGCTTAGATTGAGACGTTCCAGAGCCAGAGGAGTCTTTGGCTCACTTCCTCCAACACCACAACAGGAAAATCACAATAGAGCACTCCTGACCTGTATGCCCTGGGTCTTTTATGACAAGTGCTATATAATTGCACCGTCTGGCCTAAATTATGCAGTGTCTCTCAAAAATGCGGCGATTATTTGTCTGTAACCCGCCCCAACGGCCTCCTTCTCCCTCTTATCTTCCCTTTTCTGATTTCTGTGTCGCCACACTGGCATGCCGAGTTAGCCCTGTGTTTCTGATTATGTTTTCATCAGTGTTTTACTAATGCATCAACTTGTAAACCAATTTACCCGCTGGCGCCCTAAAACTATTCTGGCATGAAACAGCTATTGCAGCATTTAGCCTCCACCACCCACTCCCCCCTTTTTCCTCCACTGCCAGTAAATGTTTAAATATGTTGCAGTTTTGTTTGAAGGACTGTGTCACCACACATGGATAGTCAGCAGATCCTTTCAAGATAAGAGCACACCTTTTTTACTCAGGATTTACTTGCAAACTCTGTTCCAGTGTTGTGGTTAGACCATTCGGTGGTAAAAGAACGGAGCTTTGTATCACAGAAAAACACTGTTCCAACAATGTGACTGGGAGCACACTTCACCTATCTAAGATGTTTCTGAGAAATCCGATTTTCCCCTCCACAAAGCATTGGATCGAATGATTAATTAGGTGCTGTTCTGGGGACAGGAGAGGCCAGTAGTTTAATCTCAGTAACTTAATCCACTTTTTGACCACTTGACCTTGAATATTCAGCTGTTCCAAGGCCATTGCTGATAGTAATATTGATGAAGAGGATCCACAGCTGGATACACAGACTGTAGCAAGCGGCATCCACCATATCAAATGATCCGACCGGGGGCCAGAATAATAAAACTCTGTGTGGAGTCATGACTAAAACTATGTGTATGCACAAAACCAGTTATAATACGCATTCTTTTCGGCAGAATTATAAAGCGATCCATACGCATAGTTCCGCCTTATAAATGTCACTAATTGAGAAATTGGAAGCATAGTGCACAAACCTAATAATGACAGTGAATGCAAGCTCTGTGAAGTTGGTTATTTTATTGTATTTTCACCCCACTGTAACTCTGATCGCTTTGGAAAACCGTGTGTAGGCATGGTCAAAGGAGGTGAAGTGCGCATATTCTATGTTTGAAAATACCAATTTATGTGGTGTACACATTTTTGTTGTGTATGCGCATCGTTTATGCATCAGGTCTTTGTCCATTCTCTGGTCAAATTACTAAACGGTCAAAACCTTATATGGTTACAGCTGCTATCAGGAGAAGAATGGAAAATTTTTAGATGACAGGAAATGAAAGTATAAAAGAAGATTTGCTCCTTTTCAGTAGTTGTCCCTTTGCGAATGGCAGGATTTTTTGTACTTAAGTCTTTTAACACAAAACAAGGAACATGCCCAGACAATAAAATCATCCATTATCATATATAGTTGACACTTGCATTTTCTTTTGTCTTTATGACACTTATTATCCCAGAACCAGGAAATGACAATTGGCATCTCCCAGTTAAAAGGCCAGCTGTAACTGAAGTCAATCAATACAGTGAGATGGATGAAACTGCTGATCCAGACACTAAGGGCTTTCCTTTGTTTGGTTCCTTACGAACTTGTAGACTTCCACCTGCAGCCGTCTTCTTTACAAGTCCCAAATGTCACCCACTTCATCACTGCCACCCTTTGATTACATCCTCCTTATTAGTCCTTTATCCGGAAGGCCATAACTCTTCAGCTGAGTGTCATTTTTTTGACTGTGACATTAATGGAATCAATATTTTGACATCTTGCCTTTCCAATGGAGGTAATTCAAGTCACAGGTATAGTGGGTAATCGAGTTGACAGGGGACATGATTGACAGGTAATGGGATAAGGACTCTCCAAGCACTGACATTGTCCCAGAGCCCATTCTGTGCATCATGAAAAATGGATTTTAGTTGGTACAGACTTAAGGTTGGTTCTTTACTTTTTTGTTTTTTTTAGTTCGTACCATTCTCACCATCATTGACATGGTCTCAATATTAAGCTAACTTGAATTTGAGATTATTCAAATTTCCTTTCTAAGTTCAATTTCTTTAATATCATTAACACAGTGCTTTGTTCTTGTGGTATTTTCTCTTTAACAGTCCAGTTTTCTTTGCATGTCTACATTGTTTGCTGTTTTCTTCATCTTTTAGAATTGAATTGCGTTTTCATCATCTTAAAAACAACATGTTGCTTGTTTTCCTTTTATAATGTTAAAGTGCTCATAAAATAAATAGTAAAAAAAAAAAAATTGATTTCATTGATTTATTGATTCACATTTAAGACAGATTAATGACAAATAGCTCAAATATAATTTGAATGTAAAACTTTTGAGCCTGCAGACATCTTCAAAATTCATTGGAGAGAGAGTTAACTATGTGCAGCATCTCATAAAGAAATCAAACGTTGGCTTGCCAGGATTAGCTACTTAGTAATTTATTTAATACCTTGTGGCTAATAGCTGACCAAAGCTAAATGTAGTGAGAAAATGTTACCCAGCTCTTAAATGCGGTAGGTCTGCCACTTACTGATAAGTCACCCTTTATACAGGGTTTAAGTATTAATTAAGGTCATTATTAATGGTTGACGAGCCATCTACTAATGCTTTATAGATCATTTATATTAACTTTTGGATTGTCAAGTTGTGGAAAATTCTTCAGCATCAAACTTGCTGTTTTTTTAGCTCTTTGATTCATTAAGCAGAGCCCGCCAATGGACTGTTGGAGCACTCGCTCACATTCTGGAAAAAGGGGCTGCAGGACGTCGGGACCAAAATCCATTTACAGGCCAGTTATTAACGCTCACAACTGTAAACTAATGGATTACTATAAGAATCCCTTGTTAATGATTTATTAACATTTCTAATTACAGCTGACTGATGAACTCTTGCCATAGCTTATTAGAAAAATTAAGACACTCAACATCCTTTATTAAGGACTTATTAACATTTATAATTGCACAAAGTTAATTGAATGGGCGATTTGAATTATTATAAAATTACTTGAATGTCATGTTCCCTCCTTCCCCCAAAAATATACTAAACTGAACTGGTGAACATGAGTGAAAATAGAAATGTATTGCCCACCATTCTGGTGTGTTTTTGTTTGCTCCGGGTGCTGAAGCTTCATCGTTATCCCTGGCTAGCACAGAGCTCCAGGCAAAGCCTCAACCAACAGACTGCCTCCCAAGTAATTACTAGACGTACTGTCAAAACAGAGACACAGTGAGAGGGAGACGAGCAGAGAGAAAGTGAGAAATAGAGAGAGACGGCTTAAGAGAAAGAGAAAGAAAATGAGAGAGGTCATGAGCATGGCTGACTGCTTCAGCTTAAGCAGCGCTGAAACTCCACAATATTTCAGATCACACACACACTGTGACTCATACAAAAGTACACACACACACACACACACACACACACACACACACACACACAGGCATGTCATGATACTAGAAATTTGGTAGTTGGTACTAATACCTATGAAATTCCACGATTGATACCAAATTCGATATCAGCAAAAAGCAGAAAACAACTAAGGCTGCTGTACGTAGTGCTAACACGTGCACATGTACATGCATGCACACACACACACACACACACACACACACACACACACACACACACACACACGCACACACCTCCATATAGTCAGTGTGCAAGTAGTAGTTTAAATGAACTCAAAAGGTGACAGCGTTAGACGGCAAAGCCGGCGTTATGTGCGAGGACAACAGATGCCATTTGCCCCTATTCACAAACAGTAACGGTAGCATTTCAAGAGATGAACATGTTGATGACATGTTGTTCATATAAAGTTCACAACTGAAAGTCGCTCAACCTGAATTCTGTGTACAGATCTGGATGCCTGTCTTTGAGCTGCCTAGATACATCTGAAGTGTTTCTTCCTTTCATTTCAAATACTCCGGGACACCGTCTACAAACTGGCTTTTGGTCGTCTGTATCTTGTCCCTGATGATGCAGGTCAAATACTAAATATCTCCATGCACCAGTTTTGCCGCGGTGACGTATCTGTTTTCACCAAACATGCTTTCTGGAATACGCTCCTGCACTTGCACCTGCTGCCATTGCACGTGTTGCTCTTGTTGTTTACGGTTCCTGCCTTCTTCTCCTCTTTTAAGTCTGTTGTCAGGCGCTTGTGTGGTTCTTTTACTGCCCTTGTCAGTCTCGGAAGAATCACATCTCCTGTATCAGTTCTCGTGACATCCCTACACAGACAGGCCCTCAGCGAACTACACTGCTCTGTAATCTGGCAGGCTAAACCTCGATCATATGCTTAAGCATAACCCGTACTGTCCTCCAGCTCCATGTCTACACAGGAAGTCGCCTCAGTTATTTCCCAGCAGCACCTGTTTCTCTGGAGGCAACTTGGAGCATGCTATAATCCGTCATCTGTGGCACCCAGTGAGATTTAATGTAAATGATTCATGAAGAGACACTGGTCAACTTGTTTGTACTTTTTGTTTATAAATCATTGTGTATCCCATTCCTCTGCAGATAATGTAATAAGTACATGAATGTGATCAGAATAATCACATTTTACTCTTGCATTATACAGATTTCAAACATGAAAGTAGTTGATGTTATCATACTTCAACTTGAACAGCAGTTAAAGATTTAATTATTGGCCACAAATTCATCATCTGTGTGTGTGTGTGTGTGTGTGTGTGTGTGTGTGTGTGTGTGTGTGTGTGAGTGAGAGAGAGAACAAGAATATATCTTGCCTTGCCTTAAAGTAAAAAACAAAATCTAATTAAGTTAAAGTTTCCTTACATTACTTTTTTTTATGTGGATCTTTTATTTGAAAAGAGTGAACTGACTTTCTTTTGAGGTTGAGGTTAGCTGTTTAATGCATGGGAGAGCATCTTAAGCTGATGCTTTGTTCTTAGTGTGAGATGTGGGAGACTTTCATTATTAAATCCTGTTCTGCGAAAGTACCTGATTTGATTTTTCTTTTTTTTTCTTTTTTTTTTTCTTTTCCCGTGGTGGATTAATTTTTTGGAATTTCTTGCCACTTTCTGAATAGATTGGCCTGAACAAATCCTCTGGTCATCGTCGTGCTTTTGCACCAGAGTCATTGTTATTTACTGTTTGGTCATCTTTTTGATTTTATATCATGAATTGCTTCAGATTCTTTTTTCGTTGGAAACACGAGGAGGAGTCTCAGAGCAGCTATCTGCTTAGTTTCGGCTGTACTTTTTGACTTCAAAACTTTGTTAATCATGTTCCTTTTTTAGCTGTGTGACTACCGCTGCTCTTATCTTGCTTTTGCAGTGTTGAGCTTAGTGTTATCTAAGCTTGTGGTTATACATTTATACATGGACACTGCTTACAGTACACGGCTACAGAGGGTTATGTGACGGTTGTGTCTCATACCTATATGCCTGAGTAATGCACTTTCTCATCACATATGGGGTAGACTCATTTCTCAAATTCACTTTTTCTGGAAAATCCAAGATCTGTGTTTTAAGGAGACGTCTCCCCCAACCGCTCTGCAAATTCATCAACTGCGATGTTTTAATTTTTACCTTTTCACTTCTGAGATGCATTGAGGGCCGCACAGCCAGTGAAAAAATAAATACTGTACCTCAAGTCTGAGCGTTGCACTGGATCACTCATGTAGTCGGTTAGGCTCGTATGTTGTTGAAGGCTACAAATGGGTAACTCATCAAAGACCTGAATCTGCTCGGCAGTCAAACGTTCAAGAAGCACACATTTCATCACGATGACTTTGGTTAGCCTTGAGGTGGCCTTGACTGGATCTAATCCCAGGTGCCCAAAAAAAAAAAAAAATCTTTCATGTGGAAGGCATATGCTTCACTGTTACCTCCGACGCTTTCCGCAGCTCTTTCTTACACACACAGAGAGCACAAAGTGTTTATGACCCCATGTTCCAGAGGTCACACTCACAACTTTATTCGTTACTCGGTTATGTCAAATGCCCCTATCAGCTTTCCCCATCCCGTGCATTTATGTGACTGAGGTGGTTAAACAAAAATGCAGGGAGAGGTGCTGACCCTCACCTTTGACCCAGCAGAAACGTACATACAAATGTCAAGCCAATAACTAGCTTCCTTCTCAGAGCAGACGATTGCCTAAACAAGAGCGGTTGCCGACAAGTAATTCATTGGCCACATGATCAGACAAGAAGAAAGGGGAAGGGGAGCATAAAACAAATGGGTCGCAATGTAAATACTTTTAACGAACCCACTGATTGGGCTTACGAAGTCGTTATATCATTTGGAAAATGGCTTTTTCGAAGGATGACACAAAGTTTTTTTTTCCCGCAGATAAAGAGGAGAGAAATATGCATGGGTCAGTGCTGAAACCTGAGTGTAGTGGGCTTCCATTAGTGGTTCCAAATGAGCATCTAAGAACCTTTAGATAGTAGCAGCACACTGTCTACTGTGTGTTTCCTGCGCAATGTTATGACAAATAAACAAATAGTGCATTCAATATAACAACATATGTTAATACCATTAGCAGACTGCAGATGTGGAAACGATTAGGAAATATAGATTTTTTTTTTTTTAATGTAACCCCTCTATCCATCTTTAATTTATGAACACACATGTTGCCAAATGATCATATTTCAAGTCTTTGAACCATGTCGTTTGAGGTATTTTAGGCTTTTTAAGAGGAAAACCGGAGCTGGCTTTATAATGCACTGTGGGTACAGGTTCAGCGGGGCCAAAGCAGGGAGGGAGGGGGCACGAACATTAGTGCCCACGAAAAGCTTTCTCCAGCTGGGAGAACGGAATGGACCCTGGCCTGCGAGTTAGAGGCACGAGGCCTCATAATTGGCCCATTCCAAAGGGATTTATAGATTTTCACATTCAAATTTATTTTGTCTGGTTTGCATTTGGGCAGCAAGAGGATAAGCTTACCTTTCTGGCTGAGGCACTACTTTGTTAAACCTCACCGGAAAAGAACGGTGAGTCCATTGAGGGGAAACGCGACAGAAGAGATAATGTTGCATGAGTTAATAGCGAGGGAGAAATTATTATATATTTCTTCCTATTGAAAGTGTAATTTTACTACAGGAAGTATGTCACAGCATATGTGTGTGTGTGTGTGTGTATGTGTATTGATTTTTGGTACAGTAGTTATGTGGCCTCATGTGTTATGTCAAAAGCACAGTTTTAGTTTGGCTGTTAGTAATATGGACCAATGATATATGGCATATGCTCTTATTTTAGTTTATAACTTTATTATGAATTCCCCCAATGCGGATGAAAAGTGTAATTTCAACATGTCTCAAGTATTTTTCAAGCAACTTTTTATTCACTAAATATAACAAAATTCACCATCAACCTCAACTATGCATATGTCATATCTTAAAAATACTTTCTTTTAAAACTTCTTAAATCTTAAATGCACATCAGAGGAAAAGCTGCTGGCATGAGCAGAACGAGAGATAATTAACAGAGCGACAATATTGCCCATTCACACCACCCGTCATGCGTTGACACGAGTACAATACAGGAGAAGTATGGTTAGAGTGATTTTGTTCTTATAAATTATACATCCCCATTTTGTATTTTCAGGCATAGACAATGTGGGCTTTTCAATATTTCATACAGCCTCGTTGAAATGAAAGCTAAACCGTAAAGCTCTGATATTGGTCTAATCAGGAAACTCTTGCTTGGTCAACAGACACGAGATGCTCAGACGATAGCAGCAATATTACATTGTGCCGAGTGGTCAAGTTGATGCAAAACAGTGCTGCTATTTATTTTTGCTTCCGAGTTTGTATGACAGACAAACTACGACGGCTTATTTACCGTCTGTCATAGGCTGTAAATATGTTTATTTTTGCATGCTCCTTTTCAGAATCCACCATGCCCAAACATACTCACTCTATGCCCACACCTGGCAGCTGCTCGATACATCTGGATTGTCTACTGCCAGCCATGTAGAACCTCCACTCTAGCCATTTATCGTCAGTTGCTTTGCTGAGGAGCAACTTTTTATAAAGATTTGCTGAGTGAGTGTTTGTGTGTGTGTAGTGCTCACTTTCCACATCCCGAATATTCCCAGCATGCACAGTGTTTGCCTTTCATATGCTGCTCGAGGGCATTTTGACTTTGCACTTTTCTACCTTGGTGTGGTCAAACATGACAACTTCTGAGGGAATGTCCTCCATGCTTGAGCATGTAAAAAACAAACATGATAGTGCTAATGTGTTCTCTGGGCATTACATTTTGTCTGGGCATCAGCTTTGCTTCCATTGATTTTATATGAGAAGCTTGAAAGTACAGGTGTGGAGCATGACAGGCCAACTGGCAGCTCGGGGTGGGCAGGTGGTGTGGTGACAACTTGAAACCAGCAAACCTTGGGACGAAGCTGACGCCTTTCTTCTCCGCATACCCAGAAAGACAACTACTCCATAGCTGCTCAGAAACCATACATGTAAGGGAGTCATTTTTTTTTATATAAGGACACACCTGAGTGGATTATTACATGTATAACATTGCTACTTCTCATAGAACAACAATAGCATCCATTTATACTGTATATTAAAATGAGAATGAGCCTTTGCAGGTAATTTTGCACCTTTGTTTCACAGTATAAACAAAAGAATGCAAATATAGATAGCTGCAGCAGCCACTAAAATATTACCCAGCATCCAGCAGTACTCGAACATACCTGCACCAAGCTTGAAAAGATGATGGAATTTTTTGACAAATAATATATTATAAGAGGCAGAAATGGTGCCTGGAGGCTTTACCACTGATAAACCAAATCTGACATTAATATACTGATATGTCTACAATGTTGAATTGAAAATTTCAGACATGGGAAGGTCTTAATTCTGACACTATGAGAATGGTGGACACAAAACATAAAACTTTCAGGCTAAGGGGGGGCCGGTACAGTGCTGAGATGCCTCCTTTTCCATGAAATAACTTAAGTAAATATAACTTTATATCTCACCATAAAGATGACATGTTCACTGTATGGTGCATAGCATTTTTTCACAGTATTTCTGCTCGAGTGGATCTGTGTGTTTTGTCTGTAACTAATGTCAGTCAGTTGTCTCGGCTAAGTCAAATAAAAGCAGAACTGTGACGAGTTGCCTGTGGAAAGCTATAAACCAAAAGATCCAAAAACAACAACATCCATACCATCTTATATCAAATATCATGCAAAAAGAAAAGTGGCCTGGTCCAGTTTGGGGGCAATTTGTCTGCTGTGACATAGACATGTGGGGCCTGTAGTCCACTGGGAACCATAATGTACTCATCACCTCAGACACGGCTGCTTTAGTTAGTATAAATGCTTTCCCCAAATGTCTGAAACTAAGATCTATGTACGCACATGCTTTCATCCTTGCATATGTGCACGGCTTTGCCAGTATGGTTTAGTAGAAAGGTTGACATAGATGGACTCATCATATTAAGTTAATACATTAGATTATGTGGTTTAAATAAAAGAATCCTCTGGTTCTGTGTAGTGATGGAGTTTAGATCAGGCTCATGACTTTTTTTTTTTTTTTTTTTTTTTGTAAATCTATCAGCTCATTTTTATTCTCAACCGGAGCTAAAGGTAAAATGCCACGGAGAGAATCTTGAAAAGAAATACTTGAAATTCGACCTCCACCAGTAATTAACATCTTCATGTTTTGGCCTTTGCTAATGTGTTCTGCAGTGTCCTGGCTTTATCCCGTCTTTTCTTCGAGCCAGTGATGTTGTGTGGCCTCGCAGTATTAAGTAACATCTTGTACTGTCTGCTGAGAACATGACCCCACCTGAGAGTGCAGTGGGTTGCCTCCATGGGGGAAAATAGAGACACGGAAACCATTCAGCTACTTTCCCTTCAGGAAAGACCCCTTCCTGAGTATAAGGCTCTGTAAAGGCGACAGTAAATGCCTCTTGGCCTGCAGGTAAGTGCACCCATAAAACAATGGGGATGTAGTTTAAGTAAGGTGAGTGAGTGTTTTAGGAGAATGTATGCACTCATGTTGCTTGTACGGCCCCTTGGATAAAAGCATCTGCTAAATGGCTTGTGTTTGTTCTACAAAGAAAAATGAGGTGCTATCACGATACCGCATCTACAAGTCTAATTAAGTGTTTCACTCGAAGTAATTTGACTTGTAAATTGATAAATACTATGCGGGCACTTTTCTTTTTAACTTGTGGGATGCTAGAGGAGAGGGAATTCTGCCGTGAATGACAAAATGTTTTGTAAATAACTTTGGATGAGTTGTTTCCATCATTTAATAAATACATTACTGTCTCGCTGTTTTGAAAATGTATGCATATTTTAAATGATTTGCACCTCATACATCTTTTCTGTAGTTTTGTTGGTGCAGCCTCCAGGCTTGAATGTGTATAACTTGCATATCTGGAGCAGGAGGGAAAAAAAAAACAGCCCACATGCTTAGTAAACCTCACCTGGATTTACAGTTAAAAAAAAACCAAAAACATTTCAAAAAGCAAAATACACAGACATAAGAAGTAGAGAGCTAGAGGGCATCGAAAGTTCACTTTGACACTTCAATTCATCTCCAATCAACCATCTGCCGGTTTGTTTCTCTCTGTTTTCACGCACCAGCCCCATGCTTGTCGCTCCTCTCCTATTATCTGCGACGTATTTTAAAAAATCCTCCCCCTGCACAAACCTTTTCTGATGTAACCAGCTTCTGACATTGTTTCATGACTCAGACTCTCAGGCTAAGCGCAACCACTGACAATGCATTCTATAAATAACTGGCTTCAAGTCAGAATTGCCAAACAAATAGTGTAGCTGCTGAGCTCTCTGCTGTATATCACAGGGTTTCCAGAAACTTCCCGCTACGGCTCGTTTACAGATGGAACCAGTTCTGTGGCTCTAAATTAGATAATGTTTCAAGGCACAAGCACTAAAGAATGGAAGGACAAAGAATGATGGTGCCCTTGGAATTATCACTGTGGAACATTGGTCATTTTCAGGCTCATCTAGAGCATTGTTGTGTGTCTAGATTCCCCCCTCAAACACCCGCAAGCACTGGGGTTGCAGTCACAGCCAGGCTGCCATGCTTTCATGTGGCCAGGCACTGCATTTGCACCAACCTCAAGTGCGTTCTCTCTCTCGCTCTAAATGACCCTTGTGGTTTTATATTAAATGAGGAGAAGAGCGGCTGTCAGAAGCCACAAAGGCCTCAGCTTGGCCTGCTATCAGTCGGCTGAGTCATTATCATATGCCTTTGTTTGGAGTGACATGCTTCAGGGTGGGGCTTAGCTCGTCTATTGTCTCAGCATCAGTAAAAGCTCGCAGTGCTTACTAATGAACAGTAATCCCCTCCCCACACCATTATTACTACTGTATAATTGGCTAATTTATTAGTGGCGTGTGATAGCCAATCTAAGTGAGAGCTTTGGGAAAAAAAAAAAAAAACGTAGGCTAATGATTGCTTTAATCCTCTCACAGAGCACTTCCAAACTTTGCTTGGTGTTTATATTTACACGTTTTTTAAACCCAAACTCGGCGTTCAAAGCCCAGCGACTCCATTCCATTTCACGACGGTACTGAAAGCAATTGCTACCGGCCCAGTTGTGTGCCATTGAAGATTTATCTGCCCGCCGCTCTGCTCTGTTCTCCTGACCAAAGGGAAAGGAGAAAGGCTTGTGGGTTAGGAAGTCTATCTAGCGTTTAATTGCTCTCAAAAAAAAAAAGGCGTGACATTTTTTGGATTTCTTCTCTATTAACTTGTGCAGCACCACTGAAACGGAATAACACCCAAAGAAAAATCGTGTTTTTTTTTACATCATTGTGGTCACATGATCATAATCAGAATAAGCACAACCCCCCACATCCAAATCGTGTGTCAATGCATTTAAATATAAATTTCTTAGTTTGATTTTAATTCCACAGATCACCGGCGCTATAGACAAGTTTTTTCAGTTTATCTATGTCAATCATTTGCCATCCGTGGGACAATCATCCACTGGCCAAAGGCGAATGACAGTTTACAGTTTGACAAAGGAAGGGACTAGTTTCAGAGCAGTATACCGATCACCTTTTTAACATGAGAAGAATCAAAATTTAACATGGACCAATTTGTTCCTAATGAGAAGTTTACAAAACTCTCTTTCATAGTAAGAAAAGCTTGAAAATAGACTGCATTTTGTTTCATATGCAGATTCTGCTCATCTATTCAAAGCTAGAAAACGTCAGGGACAGCAACTGTTGTTTGATATGTAAGAGAGGGGGTGTGTGTAGGTGCAGTGGGTCGGGTGACGACAGGAAAAAAAAAAAAGACTTCTCACATATGAAGTGGGGAAGTGTGTATTTAAGAGGATTCCTGGAGTCTGTCGACAGGTTTGAGTGTACTTTAATGATCGTCTACACATTCGCTGGCAGTTAATTGATGACAGTTTGGCTCTCATTGGGTGCTCTTTCCACTCTGCCGCTTGTGCCTGTGGAAGTATCGATCTGGCAGCAATGACATTTTTTGATCTTTGCATATCTCTGCAGAAGCATCGCTCTCTCTCTCTGTCTGCCCCCCCCCCCCACCTCCAGTGTCCCCTCCATTTGTTTTTCCTTCTCTCCCTCCAGAAGGCTGATAATTAACTCTCATTGGTGTTGGAAGCTCATTAATACGTCACCATCCAGAGTGAGAGCATGTCATTGATTATATTCTCACCCAGCGTAACCACAGAGACCCCCACACTCACTGTTTGTTTCCGTCTCCCTGGCTGGACATTAATGAGACGGCAGAAGGCAATGGGATTTTTGCTGATTCCATCCGTGCTCAGAAGATGTGAACCAGCCTTATAATTGCTAATTTACCCTTCCACACACCCAGCGAGCTTCCAAGATGCTGTCGAGACGCACCGCTAGGAATAACCATGCCCTTAATATCTCTTCAAAGCAACATAGAGAGGCTTAAGGGAGGAAGATGACATTTACTCTATGAAAATAAAAATTAAGGTCCAAACATTAGATCAAACAAAGTAAATATTGCAGACATAACCAAAAAAAGACAGTAAGTACAGATTGTTTATTTTGTCTTTATCAAATACTCCTTTTGCTGTATCAAAATTTGGTACAACAGACACGTAGAATTGGGCAAAACCTAGAGGTAGATATCTTACTTTTGAATTAAAGGATTTACCAAACCATAAAGGTGCAGTATTTTATTGGCAACACAAATCACAGCGTTTACAAAAATGTACCCTGCAGTTCCTTAACTAAATCAGATTAGACATTAAAGTAGAAAGCCAATATATGAATATTTTAGGATACTGGGAATTAGGTGACAACAACAGTAGATGTAAACAGCATGATTTATGATTTGGCTGTTTGCTGGTTGGAGAAATCTCAAAGCATATGAGCAAAGTCAGTCTTTATCACTGACCCTGGCTATCCTTATAAACCACGCAGTGACTGTATGTATATGCGGTGCTGTATTAGTCTTATAGCTTTTCATGGAAGTTCATTTAAGAGGAAAGTATTGAGTGAGCACTGAAGAATCTGAGCAACCGTCAGTAAGTTGAGATGTGACAACGCAGGGAAAGATGAAGGAGAGCAGAACAAGCTTTGAGAGTGATGCAGGGCAGAATCTTGAGATTGATCAGTGTTTTGAACCCACAAGAGGAATTGTGCCTGTAGATTTGGGTGAACTTTCTTCAAAGCTGTGCAGTCTCTTCTGCAATCTTTCATATGTGAACCCCAGCTGAGAGCAGAGCCAACTTCACTGGATTCATACTGGATATAAAGTGTATTTCGGCTAAGCTGCCAGTATTCTTCATCAGAAATGCTTGAAGGATGATTGAATAATTTTGGACACTCCCTCCCTTGCAGCTTTCATGGTAGCTATATGCATAAAACACAGAGATGTAGACTTGAAGCATTTAAATATGCTTCAGATCACATTTATTGGCATATAGAATCAGTGAAACTCAAGCTATTGGCGATGGATTGATTAAAATAGGAGCGTTATAAGGTTGGAACCACTGAACCAGACTGCTATACCAAATTTTACTACTAGGTGTTGCACTTGACTCGGCAGACACCTCCCGAGTGGAACATAATAAGACTGACAGTGCCCATTAACGAGAGTGTAGCGACTCCTGTCCATTTGGTGGCGGTAATGCACCTCTGAGCTGGTTTGCCAACCGCCAATTAAGAAATTCTATCTCCTTTACATTACCGGCCTCAGCTTTGCAGTAAACGTCTCGTCAGACACTAATGGCTCTGTTATTTCATTTATAATCAAACATAATATTATTTTAATCACATTGTCATATCGCTTATTACTAATGCAATACAAGTTGGATTTAGCGCTGTGATGCCGCTGGCACTGGATACTGATGTGGGCTACTTTTAAATACACTGGATCAGCAGAACCGGAAATTGACCCAGCTCTAGAGATTATCTGTTCTGTCAGATGTGGGTGAGATAGACAAATGAAAAATGCGTCTGGAATGCTTTCTATGTAGACGCGTCATTAGACCCACCTGGTACACATGCCATTGATTGAGCCAAATTTGGTTTGGGTGTGCTATTCTTTAAAGTAAAACAACATGCATGCGGCCCATCGTGTTTACAAGTTCTCAAAATCTGTCAAAGATTTTTAACTAAATCAACACAAAAAATTAGGGTTTAACTCTGATGACCAGCAACAATAATGTTCCATATTGAGTTAAACTTAATGCTGATTTAAAAAGTTATTTTTGTATATGTACAGATACTTTTTGTCTCGTGGTGTGGGAATATACTTACAACCAATCAATTATGATCTTAGTCTTTCTGTTTTTTCTTTTTTTTTTTTGCTCTGTCTCTCTCTCACACACACACACACACACACACACACACACACACACACACACACACACACTGCCCTGCAGTCACATTGTTTCCTCTTGCCCTTTTCTTACCCCAGCCTGACAGGAAGGGATCAGCGTCTTCCCCTTTCCTCCTCACCCCCTTCTTCCTCTTCTTTTTCTTCCTCCTTCTTCTTCTTCTTCTTCTTCTCCCTCTTCCTCTCCTCATCCTCTCCTCATCCACACCACCACCTCATCTGCATTTCTACGCCTCTGTCTTATTTATCCATTCCTCTCAGATAAGGTCTCGGGAGATGAGAGACATCTGCTGCGCGTACTTTGAAGATGCATCGCGTTGCTCAATTACGTGCAGGGCCAAGGTCTCGTTTGCATTCAGTGGCATGGAGAGTGCATCGCTAACAGGTGGTGGGAGAGAACACGCATGGCAGGCTGTTTGATAAATAAAATATATTATGGTAATGCCACTGAGGAGAGGGAGAGATGTGACTATTGCTAAATTGGCTTGCTCTGCATTCAGAGCCAGAGAGAGGATGAGGTTTGAGGAGGTGGACACTGGAGACACACACATACACACATACACACACACACACACACACACACACACACACACACACACACACACACACACACACACACGTGCGTAAGCTCTCACAGGTGCATGCACACATGCCAGAAAACATAAATACTATGAAACACACCTCCATGTAAATGTGTGCATATGTGTGTTCTCCTACAGTAAGTACATTTGCATACATGTTTGAATACATATTCAAACTTATGCTTATTTGTGGAACCGAATGCAAATTAACTCAAATGTTGATTGACTGGCACAGGAACCACCAATACTGGCTTGACTGGTGCTGCCAGATGGTCCGTAGTTTATTCTCTGGATGTATCCCGTTACCTCTCTTGAACCCTAGGCCTTATGCTGGACAGAAGTTGGACAGGCACTCTACCATCAAGCCCAATGAAGAATGTGCATTTAATGAGGAGGCGAGGGGGGGCGGACGGACAGCGGGGGGTAGATTAAACCAGCGTCTTCAAATCTGTTACACATGCAGGCATGAAGACACATACAGAGACACACATTTGGACATTTGGCAAGAGAACAAACATGCACAACAAGCACCACATTTCAACCTCTCTCTCCAAAAAGTAACGCACACACACTCACATACATACATATACGCACACACACTCACATACATACATATACACACACACAGAGACACACACACACACACACAAGCAAACACACAAAATCCAAAGAGGTGATCTGGGGTCAAAGGTCGTTAGACTGGAGGGCATCTCATCTGAAATGTGAGAGCATTGCAATTAATCATGTGTTTGATCTCCCATCAGACATTATCGGTCTTGTGTGTCATATCTCACAGACTTTGATTGGCTTATCAACTTGGTATCAGTATCACATTAAGAATAAACATCAGGAATCAATCAGAAACTGCAATATTGATTCTGTCTTGGTAAGGCTGGTGCAGATATATCAGGATATAATAATCAATATTAGAGCCCAACATCCTGGTTCAGAACCAGCAAGATCTCAAAATCTAATGGAGAAACTTAGTGGTGAAAGTGTAGGTCAATTGTGTTTGACTTTTACAATTATACAAACAATACCCAGGCACCTAGTATAGATTCATAATCGATTATATTTAACATCCAGTCACTATAATACTAAATCTTATTTCTTTGCCGTGTCGTTAAAAAGAACAGGCTGTCATATAATCTATTATATTTGGCATTTTGAGTTGTCAATCACAGCTCTGATGAGAAGGGCACGGTGAGGTTGGGATGAGGTTAATAAATGACAAACAAACAAGAGAGAAGGAGACCCTCTGTTCTGCCATGATACCTGCCTGCTAGGGGGAATCAGGCCCAGATGTGTTATGGGTAACTCCCGGTGGAAGTGGTAACTCTTGGGGTCACGCTGGGGCGGCTTCTTACACTCCTCATTGCGCACAGCTGTGCTCGCCATCCAGAAACCCCCTAACCTTTGACCTCGCGACCGCCCGGTACACCTTTTGGTAGGAATGTCGGGTGATTGGCTACTTTGCTCCCCTTTTTTCATTTCCTGTCGCTTCAGTTTTCACTCGCAGCCTTGCGAGTCTCCTGACGCCTCCCCGCTTGTGCCTTAAAAGGATTTTCTCAGCTATCAAGGAAGAGCCTGCAGCTTAAATATGAATTATGGATGGATTTGAGACTAACAGTAAATCAATAATGTCTGCTCAGGAATGCATTACACTTGTGCAACTCATTATTCAATAAGGAATAATGGCCCCCTAATCCCTTATATTTATGCGTTAGAACATAGTTAACCACCCTGACCCACTTTGATTTAGAGATGAAAGGTCATATATGGCTCAATATTGTACCGGAGGGTAGTATACAACAACATTTCAAGGATTTAAAGTGCGGCAATCTCAGACATGATCTTGTAAGTACAGAGCCAGGGTAGCAGAGAGCAAGTGTAAGTGTTCATAGCTAGACCAAATTACATTATTGTATCCCTTGGCACAGTTGGCTTCATTAGTCATCTTTGTTGTAGCAGCACACACTTGAACTTCAATGAGCTCAGCGTAATAACAAAAGAACTGCAATGAGTCAAGGCAAGAGGTAGATTTTTATGGTGTTCAGGGACAAAGAGTTGGTCCACTCATGTCTATGTTAAACCCTCATACTTTCCCCGTTTTTATGAGCTAATTTTTTTTAAGAGTGTTGAAAGCCTAGCTGGGCATCTGGTTTCCAATGAGACAGCTCAAGTGTTTAGTTTGTGTTCGTTTTTATTGACTCGAGTCCATTTATTTTGTTTTTGGCAATAATAATAATGATGTTTGAGGGATATTTTGCGAGCTCCCCTTGCCTCACCACTTTTTTTTTTTTTTTTTCCTCCACCTCCGCGTGAGTGACCCTGGCTCAGAAACCTGACTTGTTTCTGAGGATTGAGTTCGTGTGTCGGCCCCCATGTTTTTAAAAATCCCAACACTGAGCTGGATCTATACTTGAAACAGCAGTTGGGTGCATGTGAGTGAAAAGGAACACATGGCTATGTGTCCAAAGGCTGTTTGAGATTTCATAGAAAATCTGATAAATTATGTAATTCAGATGGAATGTAGCAAGTCGCCTTAAAGCCTTTCCCTCGGAGATTAAATAAAAATAACTTTTTTCTTCAACAAACCCCTCCTCATTACAAACTCCCCTCCTTTAGGGGAATGAAAGGATGGGGATTTAGCCTGCCACAGATGATGGATGGGTGCTGCGGCGTAGATGAGGTGAGATGTGAGACGTTGTTCGCTCACTTTTCTTCGTTGTGTCTTTTGAGACCAAATGAAGATGAAGGGGAGAGGCATTTAAACTCTTGCCTTTGCGTTTCATCCCCTCTGAGGCTGGGCTCTGTTGTCTCTCAGATGCCTGGGACAAATCCATTAGCTCCGCCGTATCTCGGCTACTGCAGGCGTCACCTTAGCCGGTGTCACTCTGGAGGCAAGTGAGGGAGACGGAGACAGATAAACTGAGAGACACAGAGACAGAAAGGTGGCAGGAGCCAAAGAAGAAAAAAAAAAAAAAAGAAGAACATGCACAGTGTTGCTAAACTTGACCACTGAAAGTAGAATTCACTAATTGTATGATTAAATATGGCAGGTGGGGACACAGATGTAGAATTAACTTGACAAATTATCATAGTGTGTTCATGATAAAGAGAAAAATAGAGAAGTGTTTGCTTAATGAGAATTTTAAAGGGTGATATTTGCCACTTTTAGACTGTTGTGTTCATAGATGCTACCTTATTCTCTTCGTTTGTGTGGGTGGACGTCTCCTCAATGCAGTTGAAGCCAAAAAAGCAGTTGAAATTCTGCTCTGAAGCCATGACTGACATTAATGAAACTATTTGAAGTTGGATTGTTATTTAATGTAGGCTATCCACTGCACTGGAAAAGCCTGGTATATATTTTTGCCTTTTAAATACATGGTTTAACATTAATAGAAATTCCACCAGAGCATATGTTAAAACTGTGAGCAAAATTATCAGACAGATGTGTGAATGAAATGTAGATAAACATTGAACTACAACTGCAGAATAATGTTCGATTGTTTATTTTTAACCAAATTAAAACTTTATTTGAACTTGAATGCTCCTTACTGCAAGACGTGAACAATTTCATGGACACTTTTTTTAAACCTTTTTCAAACTTAAACAAATCTTGAACACCTCTTGGCTATTTTGCTAATTTATGTTATTTTTTGTCAGTGTAGTTTTACCTACTCCTTTAAACAAACGTGGGTTAATAGTATTAAGGGACAGCATTGGCCGCACAATATCAGCAGAGGCTAACAGATGCTCCGTTCATACCTTCTGGGGACTTTTCCAATACCCTGGAAGTTTAAAGTGCACATTAAAATTCAGACAAGTTTCACTAGTTAGTGACTTGACATTTACAGAGGACCAGGGGACTGTGATTGAATTCCTAGGTGCTACATTATGCTATTACAGAGTTAATGTAGCCTGTACTTTTCTTGTAAATCCCCAGCTGTATAAATGGAAGAGAGTTGTAAGACCATAACAATGCTCTGCACTTAGAAGTGGAAATGTACCCCCGTCAGCAGTTAACTTGTTGTTGCACTGTGTGAACTGCCCTCTACAAGTCAAAAAACAAGATTTTCATCAAGTTTAAATAAACCTAACCTTTTTGTCCTCGTTCATGCCAATAAGACTTTGAAACGGGTCATTTTAGCTTGTTGTGGCAGTCCACCACTGTTATGGTAATAGATGAGACATGTCATAAAAGGGAAAACAAAGGGAAATACGGGAGACATCAACAGGAAATTCTCACCATAGCTGTTCATCTTCTCCCCTCCCTCTTCAAAGTCTAACAGAATAAGGAAGTTGGTGATAGTGAAGTGTTGAAAGGTTTTGGAAGGAATGCAAGACGGCGCTGAAGGAGAGACAAGAATATGATGAGAGGGTTGGGGTCAGACTCTGAAAGTGACTCTGTGTGTACCAGCACATACTGCTACATCATTATATACGTACGTGTGACATATATACTTTGTCAGTGCAGCTTTGACGTTGTGATCACACATCAATAATACTCATGTATGTAGGCCTACATCCTCATTCAACATTGTAGTAGTTTGAATAAAAAACATTCACACTAATATACATGTTCAAAATGTTACGTAATGCAGCCTATCATGCATGAACACACGCACACGCTGAGGTTGTGTACCTCTCGGTCATGAAAAAAAAACCCACTGACCAGATGAAATAATACTTGCAAACAATCATTTGTATTTAATTCAGGCAGCAGATTATACCAGATGTTCAAAATAGATTAAAACAAACATTGAAATTTGACCCAAGTCTGAGGGCAGAGCTTGGGGCTTTCAACCAAAATAAATAAATATATACACAGTCATAAGCAAGCGACAGTACATCATTGAAAGCAAGAGAGGGGACTAACAAAGTTAAGCTGCATGTTGTACATTTTTCTGGTTTGTTCCGTGACAGTTTCAGATAGATAGTGAGATAATATTTGAGCTGCATAATAGCTTTGTAGTTGGCAGTTGGAATATTGTCTTTGTACATGGAACTGCTGCTGTTCATTGAGGGAATTCCAGTTACATCAAACACACCGTGTCAGCCAGTCAGTTGAAATAAAAATGAGCAATGGTTTGAGACACCTTCGACTGCAACTTTGTAAAACAAGTGGAGTTAAAGAGGCTCCTGAGGGAGTCCACATCATGGGAACTAGCAGTAGGAAAATAATCCTTGATGAACAGTTAATTTGTCATATGTAACTATTTCCCCCCGGCGCCTTTTAAAAACTGTTGGTGAGTGACCACATTTGTTCAATAATTTTCTTAGCCTGTATTTTCTTCACAATTATAGTGCCATTTTATTCTTTTCAACAATTCAACAGTATTTACTGAGGTTAGATACAATGAAGAAATTGATCCATTTTACCATTTTGTCTTTCATGGACATGAAACACATTTATTCCTAAGGTAGTGGAAAGGTCAGTAGCCATAGACACAGACTACAACAATATACAGACAAGAAAAACTTCATCTGATTGTCATCTACTTTGTGATCCTTTGATTAGAGGGTCAGACATCAGACTTGGGTTGTGGACACAATAACAACTTTTTTTTTTTTTTTTCACACAGTTTCAAAGAGTTGTGTTTTTATTCCTCCTTCCCTGAAATCCAATCAGGCTGACCTGAAGGAGACCCCTCGGTTTAGTCTCAATAAATCTACTGCTTAAACGATTGAAGCAGAAGAAAGTAATATGTTATCAACTTAAACCGCCGGTAATGGAGAGTTCGCGGCATCCCTTGATGGCTGGAATGATTACATACTTTACTGCAATTTATTTTAATTCATTGTACATGCATGCCATTGGCAGACAAGTCTGTGAGAGCAGGGAGAGTTCCTTCTCTGTCATCAGTTTAATGGAAGCAGTCCGATGGAGTTACCAGAGTCACCAAATCAGGAAGAAATTCAATTATTTAACGTCTGTCATCAAAACGTTCTTGTTCTCGTTGAGTATTTAAGCAGACTGAAATTGTAACATGAAATTAATGGTATGATTTGAAAAAGAGCTTTTTTGTCCTTCCAAATTCTTACATCTTACAACATTAAATAGCTTTGAAAAAATATATGATTACCCTCAGTATTTGCAATATTTTCTCATAATGGTTTTTGCAATCCTGCCCTGCCTTAGAGGGGTTTCTTCTTTCTTGTTGCTAATGAGAAAAAAGGAAAAGAGGTCATTAGGTGCAGAAACGCAGTCTCAACTGGAACAATAAGATTCCTTTCTCCAAACCAGTGATTTCTCCCACACTGTCACTGGCTGATTCATACACTGACAGTGTTTCCACTGTGTGTTTCCTCAGTCAAAAAGGCTCATGTTTCTTTCAGAGGTACTGTATCTGCCGACAAGGCCCTCTGCATTACCCTCTCTCCTCCATCCACAAGCGTGTACTTGCAATGTCGGATGTACCATAGCGGCACAAATATGTACGCTCTCTATCCTGTCACAGATAAGGTTTTTAAGCCTGAGCTTCGCAACGTCGCGTGTTATCTCTGTTGCCATAACTCTGGTGTCCGGTGTTTTTCTTTTTAGAGAGCAGGTCTGATACGGTGTGTTGAGGTAATCACAATACAACCATTCCAGTGATTGATACTTCCCGCAAAGCCTTCTGGGATGCCATGTTTTTACAGGAGGAAAAGGGTGAACAGTTTTGTTTCTCCAAATGAAAAACAAATGGAGCTGGATGGAAAATTGTAGAGGGATGGAAAGGGATCACTACTTTCGTGGTTCCATGTCAACCACAAGGTCGCATACCAGAAATCAGGATCCCCCACAGTGGAACGTGCATTTTGTTTCGACGGCAGCACATTTTAGT
Organism: Seriola lalandi dorsalis; assembly: GCF_002814215.2. NCBI lineage: Eukaryota > Metazoa > Chordata > Actinopteri > Carangiformes > Carangidae > Seriola > Seriola lalandi. Next base: position 459,290 of record NW_019522675.1, read on the forward strand.
GCTGTCAGTGTTGCCATAATCATGGAAATTGGCCAGTTAAAAAATGCTTCAGTGGCTCTCTCTGGCAAATGCCGCCCTCGACATTCACAGTGCCATAAACTCAGCTTTGCCAGACATTTCTAGGCGCTTTTTTTTTTTTTTTTTTAATTCAGAGCAAAGAACAAAATAAAAAATCCAGGGAGCTTGAAGCACGGCGTGTGACAAACTCAAAATCCATGACATCCAACAATGCCCTGTAGCATAATGTGACTCTGGGCTGAAACTTAACCACAATAGCATGCTGTACTGTGGCACTTTTCATTGTACCCCAGAGACATTAGACCAATTACCTCGTTAAGTAATGTGTCTCCTTAACTGATTGGTCTGGTGAGAGAGAGACAGGCAGAAAGAGGGAGAGAGAGGATAAGAGACAGTCAGAAAGAAAGGAGGGCAGAGGCCGAGAGCGAGGGAATGCGACTGTTGTGTTGTATAATGAGTAAGCTATGGGCTCTTTTTCAAAGTATCCAAAAACAGCGTTCAATAGCTACCAGATGGCGGAGGGAAAGAAGTAGTGAGGGAACTTGATTACCTCTAAGCATTTTCTCTTAATTTTACTGGAGCTGTGATGTCCTTAATACCACAAAGGCTTATATTCCTTCACCACACGTTCTAAAGTGGGCGTATAAGAGCGGTAAAGAGCGCCATCAGGCACCTCATAGGAGCAAAGCGATTCTTTGAAAGAAATAAGAGAATAAGACACACGCGAGCTTGTAGTCTTTTTAAGATCATAGCAGTAATGTGCTTTGAATAATAACGTCTCCATCGATAAGTTAACTCCATCGTAGCAGCTGCAGCTAAAAGTGCTAATATTTTAATACATTGCATAATTTCAGTCTAAAGTGCTACAGTGGTCTCACCCGCCATCATAACTCCTGTGTCCTCTTAATATGCAGAGTAACGAACGGAGGTGATGGTGTTTTTCATCGCGGTGCTTTGTGAAAGTGTTGAAGCATTGACAGCGTTAAGAGGTAATTTCCACTTCCTCTTAGTGTATGCCAGCCTGCTCGGGCAGCCGGGGGTCAGGGCTTGTGTGAGCCAGTGACAGGACTCAGAGGGATGAGGTCATAAGTCAGAAAGAAGAAGAAAAAAAAAAAAAGGCCAGAAGATCTCTTGGGTGTCTTATATATGTCATCAGGGGTCCTGTAAACCCAACACTTTGCTGATAGACCGCCACTCCAGCAGAGAAATTGTTTTAACGGAAGTGCTGAGTCGTTGACGGAGACCCTGCCACATAGCTGACATATCTTCTCAGCGTAGGTGTCCACAGCTGAGCAAGGTAGGCAAATATGGAAGAATATTTATTTATTTATTCATTTTTGCAGCATCTGGTGTGCTTTATGCCAAGTTCCTGAAATCTAGGTTAAGCACAAACGGCAAAAATCCTACACTGCTACGACTGATTTGATCAGACATGTGGACCTTCTAAACTGTGTTAAATTACCCAGAGTGCTCGCCTCGTTGTCTCGTCACAGCAACTGCTATGTGGCACTCCAATTGCTCTTGGCTGCCACGCTGGCGGTGTCAAGGAGTCTGCCTTCCACCTTGTGTTGCAAACACAAGTGAATTACCCCAATTAATCTGGCAGGAGAATGGAATGGAGATGGAGATTGTTTTGCTTGAGTCAGAATAAACACAGCCCCTTTCCCTTTTTTTTTTTTGCCCTGCACACATTACAGTTAATGAGTACAGGCCGCAGTATTTTTGAATAAATGTGCAGATTTAGTAGATGGTGATCATGTCACGCATTATGTGCTGGCAAGATATGTCCAAAGTTTGTTTAGACTCTGAGTCTCGAGCTCTCTTCTGGCATTATCAACTGCAGACAGAGTGAATGGGTGAAGACAGACTCTCAGAATGACTTGGTTACAGATGGAGAGGATCATATCTTCAAAGGGACAGAAACACAGTTTGGTTTGATGCGGAGCACTTTTACGAGAACGGCGTGTTTCAAATAATCTTCAGCGTAAGAAGAGCAAAAGAATGTAGCGCTGTAAAAAGAGACATAAAAATTATAAAGAAAAAAAAATAAAATAAAGAAAAAAAGATAAATGACGGAGATATGAACCATGCTTCAGAGAAACAGTTCATGGGTTCTGCTGCTCAGGTGGTGTAGCGGTCCTGAGCGTTTCACTGGCTGCGTTTGCACTGTGCCGTACACTGTCCCAATGAAACCCACGACCCCGTTAAGCCGCTTGGTCTTTGTCTGTGTCAGCCAATCGTACGGTGACCAGCTGGTGGTTTATTAGCCGGGGCATTCTGTCAACCATTCTTGTTAAACTCCTGAACCTTTCTTGTAGACCCATACCAGGTTCAGTTGAGAAAAAAAAAAAAGTTTGCAGTTGACAAGTAAGCTAAATTTGCTGATAGTCTGATGTCTAGGGCACAGACATAGACCATGTGGCGACCATGATAAACCCTGAGAGAGATGGATCAAAGCTTCCAGTGAGCAGGAGTGTAGGTTCTCAGCTTCCAGACATCAGAGTTGTTTCTAATACGTGTTATTCAGCATATGGGATCTGTGTGTATGTGAATAACTACAAAAGCAGAGTTGAGCTGTGACATTCATAAAATATTTACTTTATAGCACAACTTTTTTTTTTTTTTTTTAGAGAGGTTACTCTTCCCATAATCCATTGCTCATGTATTATTGACCCAAGTGAAGACATTTGTCAGCAAGGGGAAACTTGATATTCATACTATTTGCTTATTAACATTTCAACAGTAGTGTTTCCTGTGCTTTTTCAAAGTCCTAGGCTGTCCATCAAAGTCTGTTCTGGGAAAAAAAAGTTATATATTACCATAGGTGTCCTTGAGAAAACCAGCACTGATTAATCTTAATGCAGCAAGTACAGCACAATTTCAAGAGTACATCGCTGTGTTTTTAAAAATTATTCTAATTCACTCATACCCTCCTGACTTCTCCTATCTTGGCTTAAAAATTTTAAGAGATCCCTGATAAAGAGATCTGTGAAATAAAAACTCCAATTCGTGACCTTTGCTCTCCCTCTCTGCACTGAACTCTCTTGACTTCTGAGAGAAGCGCCGCCGGTTTCCTCAGCTGTTCCTGGGTTTCTGGCCGTCCGATAAGCTGATCCGGCAGGCTCATTCCTGCCTCCCTTACTCTCTGACCCCTGTGCTCCGAATGTAATTGCCTCAGAGTTTGATGGACCAGTGTCTCTGGAGCAGATGATGTCTCACTGCAGTTTGTGATAACAGCTAGAAGGCCTCCTCCACCTCCCTGACCACCGCAGCAACCTCTTTCAAGAGCGCGTTAAAGTCGGTGGTAAAGGAAGTAGCCATCTGCTAAGGAAATAAAGTCTCCGTTCTGCTCAGCCCCACAAAACTCCTGGTTTTCATTCCCACTTAGGGGATAACTTCAAGCTTTCCACCATGCACCTTTTAGCAGCACTTTCGGTGCTGGATTTCTGTATGTGGCCTGTTATATGTGGATTTCTCTTTAATACAGATGTCAAAATGCTTGTCCTACTTGTTGTGATCAAAAACATAAGAAACTCTGCCATCCATTTTTAGAGCATGTTTTTGTTTTCCATTGATGGAAGCCATGCCAAGCCCAAAGGATCCCTCCCAGCCCCCTGTACCAAATGTATTTCCATCGAAAACATAACGTGATGTCTATAATTACATTTAAGTGACAAGACTGAGGTAATTAGCAAACCAGATAATGGGACAAAATACAGGCTTATGAATTGGATCACATACATTCTGATACAAAGCATATGCAGGAAGAGTCGCAAAAAGCCAAAGAAATGTCCACAGAGAGGGAAACACATGTTTACAGGGAGCAGACTTTGATCCAACTTAGAAAGCAGAACACTTCTTTCTGCCTTATCTCAAAAAAAAAAAAAGCAGACAGTCACATTTGGAGGGGCAGTGAACAGAGATGGACAGGTTGATGGATGCACAGGTGCTGAGTCATGAGATGCATGTGCAGAAAGAAGTTTACCCCCCCCCCCCAAGCCACAGTGTTGACGGACAGGAGGGTGGATGATAGATGAAGATGTACGAGTGCAGATAGACCATCAGATTAGAGGTTTGCGATATCTTATGCTATGGTGTAATCGATCCCATTCATCCCCTCCCTGTCCCTCACTTGACGGTTGGATCTGCTATCTCTGAATGTCCGGACGCATTGATGTCCAGGCAAACGCACTAAAGTGTTCTGCAATCATAGCGCAGCACCATTATATTCCCTCTTTTCATCTCAATCTTTACTCTGTCTTCCTCGGTGCGATAATAGAAGACAGCCTTTTAGGTTTTGCTGCCTCATCACACATCTTTTGCTGATTATTCCCCTCTTTTTTTTTTCTTTTCTTTTTCTCACACGGGACACGATACATTTAAGGGCTTCACATATCGGCGGGATGCTCTAAAGTCTTGCCAGATCAGTTATTTCCTTTTTGGAGATGAGTTAATTTCTAATGCTACAGTTATAGTGTGCAGAACCCAAGAGCATTTGGATGTAAGAAATAAAATGTGTGAGGCACATGTTGAGAGACTTTTGGAGCCAGATGTGATTGGAAAACAACCCCAGCCACCTACATGAATACATCCACAAGATTTAGCATGGCTGCAATGACTCAACACTAGCGTAAACACCCAGATAAACACAAAATTAATTAAAATCTTAACAGGGAAGCTTAAGTGTCTGGTCTTAAAACTTCTCTGTCACTTTACAAGATTCCAGTGAGAGAAACAAACAATAACAACAACCCCAAACTGCCTCTGAGAAAGTTTTTCACTTAGACTCATTCCCTAATAAATCTCCATGTGGTTAGCCGGTCTTGTCACTCTAGGTTTTTTATCTTGCAAAACTGACGTGTATGCGCATTGTTATTTATGTTGTTTCCCCGATCTTAACAAATTGAAGCCCATAAGTATGCTAGGTGGTCTAACAGGAAGTGATGAAGGGCACCGATCAAAAAGCTCCGGGGATTGTCGTCCTCATCCAGGAAATTCACTCCCGTCGGGATGTGAAATACACAAAGGCTGACACAATCATGTTTTTCTCAGGATAACTCGCTTCTGCCTTCCCAAATACGTGAGAAAAAACACACTCGTGATCTCAGCCAATTAGCAGCTGTTTCCCAGACTCAGGTTTATGCCTTTGACTCTGTTGTCAGAGTTGTAGTTGCAGAGTGCTACAGACCTACATCTGGCAGCCATGACAGGTAAAAGAAGAATAAAGCACTATTCCACCAACAGCACTAATGGGAATAAATGGCTTACCTGAGCCAGCTAACGGCAAACCACATCCCGCTAAGAGCACCCAAAGGTTCCCTGTCAATCTTGGGGCCTAAATGGGCCTTTCAGCGGGGAGGAGAATGTCTCAACGCAAAGTGAAATGTTTACGTTATGAAAATAACTTTCTTTGCTAAGTTTGCAGAAATGGAGAGAAGAAAAGAGAAGCATCTTGTACGTGAGTGAGCACACTCAGCTGGGGTGGGGTGTGTGGGGTGTGTGTGTGTGTGTGTGTGTGTGTGTGTGTGTGGGGGGGGTGTTAGTTAGTTAGAGAGACATGGCTGACAGTGGGACAGCCGCATCACATACTTGTAGATGTGAGCCAGTCTTTCCTGGCATGACTGCTGCAGAATCTGGTCAAAGCGAGCAGCATCTTCGTCTTCAATCATTCCACTTAGTTGATGTGAGATTAGCACAAGTACCAGCGCTAATTAACATCACATGGACGAGAGAAGCTCAGTCATGGAGGTTTGGGAGTGCCACCCTAAGGTGATGACAATGTAAAACATCTTGCAGTATTTTGTGGTGTGGGAAAACTCCCGGCAAATAATTCTGCTTGTGACCCGAACCAAATGATTATTTTCTCTCTGCTTCAGGAAAAATTCCACTGGAGAACAAAAATTAAGAAGTAAGCTCAATTAGCTGCCTCTCATTTATCTTCCATCGCGAACATTTCACCTCTGATCAGCTCTGAACTTTCTCTCTTCATTTCACTCTTTCATTTCTTCTCTTTTCATTTAAGTGTGATGGAACGATGGTTATTTGAACGAGTGAAAACGAGAGAATCTGTCTGTGGAAAAAACAGCGTTTCAAAATTCCACTGCCTGTTTGTAAGACAGCTGTACAAAAAGCTCGTTTTAATTGCTTCATGAGATGTTGTGTGCTTTATTAATAAATACACTGAGTGTAACTTCAGTGAAGTGGACAAAACATTACTTCAGACTTTAATTTTAAACCTAATTGAATCCTGAGTGTTCTGTTAAAATGCACTCGGTTGCCTGTTCCAACTCCCTTTGGAAATACCACTGGGATCTCTCTCTTTCGGTTAGTGGAGCGCATGATTCTCTCATAATTATTAATTTTTCCCAAAATGGTTTACTCATTAAATGACCAGTACAGTTTTGTAGCGTCGTAGATATAGGCTTGCCTAATCACTTCTGCGGATGCATATAAGATGAGCTTAGTTTCATAACAAAGAATAATTGGGAAAACGGTAGAATAAAAACTGTCTTCTCCTCCATGCATTCATAATTTGAAATGACTGGGCACAACAGATAGATGGGTTGTTGAAACTGTTGCTCAATATGCATTTAAAAAGTCAAAGCATTGTTGTCTTACAAAAGCAAATTCTACATTAATGTCAACTGAATAAATGTTAAAACGAGACATCTATGTTCACAGATGCTCAGTAAGTGCATTTCCTCCCACTCAATACATTTCTGTACTTTTTTGCTGCGCTGTATTTATTTAACAGCTTTAGTTACTTTTTTAGATTAACTCTTTAAATACTGAACACACTGCAAAAATCTTTAACTTACCAAGTAATTCCTGTCTGTCATTGAGTTCTGATATGTTCAACCAGTTTAAAGGGAAGTCATGAATTCTTTAGATATTTAGGACTCAATAACTAGTTAATAAAAAACTATTACATATATAGCAAGATTGAGATGAATTTGCAAAGGCAGCATTAACACTAAAATACTTGGATGGTTATAATCTAATAGTATTTTAGTAAAACAAAATTCTCTGCAAGGAGCCACTTTGGATATTGTGCACTTTTACTTTGACACCTTAAGTACCTTTTCACGGGTGAGCCTGTACTTCGATTTGGGTAACATTCTGAATGCAGATACTGGAACATTGATTTTGCTACTTCTAAAGGATCTGAGGACTTCTTCCATCCCTGGACAAATGAGGCCAATACATTTTACACAATTTCATTCTTATCTTCGCGCAAAGAGCTCCTTGACTTGCCCTGCCCTGCCCTGCCTTCACATACACATCTCCAAAATGTTATTTATTAATGCACTGCAAATCCAGAAACAACAAATTATCTGAATATTTAAATAGTTTCTCTCACGCTGTCTTGGCAGACGTTCATTCCACTGTTTGACAGTAAGTGTAAAGTATAAAACAAAAGCTGATGAACTCAACCTCGGGGTGTTTTGATGAAGCCAGAGTGTGATCAAACTATTCCATCTCATTTACAATATTACATCCTTAATGAAGACAAAAAATACAAACAAGTATTGTAAGTGGGAAACAGAGATGGTAGCACAGTGGGTCTTGTTTACCAAATTATGCTGAGAAAATGAGTTGGCTCAAGGGATTTCTCTCAAACAAACCCCCACACCCCGCCCTCCAGCCTTTAGCCGTATGTGCTGCGTTAGCTCCAATAATCAGATCCACATGTGAGAGCTTTGAAAGAGGTAAAGAGGGGATAGAAAGAGAGGGGGGAAAACACAGGATGGAGAACAATGAGGCTGATAAAGAGATAGACAGAGACTGGTTTTAGAGAGATACTGGTGTGTACGAGTGTGTCTCATTAGAGAAGTGGGTGGAGTGCAAAAAAAGGGGTGGGGGGGGCGGCTTCGGGAGATGAGGACGAAAAGTATGGGGGACGAGAGGGAGAAAAGTGGGCGTGTAAGAAGGGAGGTCTGAGAGGAATGAGAGAGTCGAAAAAAGGGAGAGAGTGGGAAAGTGCTTGACAGGAGAGAGGGGGAGCTGGAGGACTATGACTGAGGCAATATGCAGGCTGCAGCTCAAAAGTGTCCTAGTTTTGATCCCCCCTCTTCTTTTCTTTTGCATCTGAGACAGATCAGATGTTGTCTCATCAGTCCAGAGAGAGAAACCACTCCTAATGCACAAAGACATTTATTCATGCTCAACAATTCAGAAATATAACATTAGGAAGCTGTGAAACATTCCTCTCCTAACGCACACACTGTGTCTTCCTCAGGCAGCGATGGAGAATAAGCCACAGGGAGTCCACTTTATAGCTGAGGGGGAAGCCTGGCAAAGTGAACAGCAAATGAGAATCAGTGTTTGATACAATGCAGCACAAAAGACTTACAAGATCTAGGCTTAACAGTTCACATGCATAACAAACTAACTGTTCACAAATTATGAAACAAACAGTGTAGAGAAACCTACGAGGGCAACGGAATTAGTCAACTGACAAAATATGAATCGGCGACTATTTTAATAACCAATGCAGTTTCTTTGTCATTTCTCAAGAAAGAAAACATTCTTGTGTTTCAGCTTTTTGCTGCTTTTCTTTGTCATTCAGCATCTTCAGATCTGAGAGGACATGAAAATTTAAGACGTTGCCCTGGGTCAGGGAAATTGTGACGGCCTTTTTTTTTTTTTCACATCTTATAGACTCAAAAAGTAAGTAGCAGAACATAATTGTTGGTTGAAGTGAAACGAGTGCATCTCCATGTAGGAAAACTGCACAGTAACAGTCAGTGCATGAAACCCTGCTAAATATTTGGTTTGAGTTTAGGAGTCACAGATTTTCGAGAACACGTCCTGCTGTGTGCAAGTTTCAGTTGTAGTTAGCTCATGGAGAAGAATGCACCACTCTCTGTAGCCAGAAATCTAAAACTGGATGAATAAGTGGACATTGTAATTCTGTACATGGGCATCAGACTGTGTGAATTACCTCTTGAATGCACTGGTTGTGAAAAAGTGAAGCATAAGCCGCTGTTGGGTGCATGGAAAAGCTTGATTTTAAAGTAAGCAGAGAAAGAGCAGAAGGGTTGTGCACGCTGAGAAAATCTAATGCAGTGGAGTTGAGATCAGTGGTTTCAATTAGCCTCTCTGCACCGTAGACTGACGTATCCTTAAAGATCGGCGGTAACTTGTTTTTCTTTCAAAGTCCCATGTAAGTGTATAATGCTCCAGTGTCTCTATAAAAGCCATTTAATTTTATTACTGAGAGGTGAGCACTAATCAGTGTAAGCAGCTCAAAGTTACATAGCATTTCTTTCAACCTCAGCAGCATGGATTGTGGTTTTTAAAAAAAAAAAAAAAAAAAAAAAAAAAAAAAAGGCACACAATTTACACATGACTTGTATTTGACCACTGCAGACATGGTAGTGGGTTCTGGCGGACACGGTTCGCCGAAAACATGAAGGCACATTCTGTGATGAAAAAAACAGGACACAAACAGATGTGACATCTACTAGTTATCTTATTTCCTCGTCCTGGCACTGGTTCCTAGCTTAAAACAGATATGAAGAGTCATTGAAATAGTCCGACACTATCAACAATTTCGGAAATGAGTTTTAAGGCCTGTGTGGTGAGCGAGGAGCCTGTGAGATGGCTGGGAATGATGTACTAGGAATATGTATGAAAGGAACAGAGGAAGGTGGCTTATACACAAGACTCTGCTCCTATTCAAAGGAGTTTTTTTTAAGACTCATACAATCTCCTAATATCACAAAGTATCCACAGTAATAATTTCTCATTTTAATAGATAGGAGATATCATAGTCATCCATTACAGCAGGCCACAGTGAAAGGGGGGGTGGGGGTGGTGGGTGGGAAGGGTTTATCCACCTTGATTGAAATCCAACTCTGTCTCTGGAAAGTTTGCTAATTTTTTGAAATATAGAAACGAGTACAGTGTTTGGTTTTTGATAAGCAGCCCCGCTCTTATCGTGTCCTTTTCCCGGAAGAGTGAGATATACTGGAGATGATGAATCGCAGTTAATTTAAGTTTAAGAGTGTTAAGCCACCCGACTCCATTTTCACATGTACTCAAGATTAATGATAGCTCGCCCACCTCTGCGTGAGGATTCATAATTTGTCAAAAGAGTTTACGCTCCACTAATTTACTGATAATGTTATCCAGGGCAGTTTGAACAATCAGCTGCATGCAATCTAACAGTCATAGTACAGATTGCTGTGCTAACCCCATGCCTCTTCCAATAACAGTATTAATAATGCAGAGTATTTATAGAGAGCTTTCCAAAATAAAACAAGAATGGATCAGAGGAGATGTAACTTGGCAGGCAAAACAAAACATTTTTTTTTCACTGGAATATCTGAGGAAAACTGTTTTCAGAAGCTTTCTCTCTCATGCTGGTTAACAAGTGCCTTGTGTCATCTTTCTGGCTGGCGGGTTAAAATTGCTCAAACCGACTGATCTTAGATGTTTCATGAAAACGACCTCTTAGGTGTTGTGATGGTGTGGGGGAGTCCAGATCACTTAGTGCTAATCCATCTGAGAGTCATCTGTGCTTTTCTCTCACACACCTTTGACCTTTCTCAAGCTCCATGGTCCCAAATCCATTGCCGGTAAGGAGCTGAGGAGGAGGAGGAGAAGGGGGAGAGTGGGCGGGGCTGGGTGGGGGGGCATTGCAGAGAGAGGGAACGTTTTCCTCTGGATGTTTCCTGTGGTTCTGAATGTTCGTAAATGTTTCCAAGCCTCAAGGTCTCGCAGGGCTTTTTCGGCAAACACTGGAGGGCAAGGACATTATTTGTGTCTGACTGACCACTAAAAGAGAAAAGGGCAATCCTTAACTAAACTAATAGCTACCAGAGGGGCTGTCAAATACTGTGAGAAACACAGAGTCAAAGAGCACTGACAGCACTTTAGCATCCCAGGAAGCAGGAGCATTGCTTTCTCCGTCACACATACTATCCCCTCTCTGAAATAGTCTAAAATCCTCGTCCCCTGTCACACTCGCTCAGGATGTTTGAATATGGTCTTGAAGGACGAGGGCATTGGGGGTAACTGAAACCGAGACTGACCCACCACAAAGCGCTCCTAAATGTTTTCAGAGGGGGCTTTAGTGGCGGAAAAAAGGGACAGGAAGATAATTGAGTGGTAAGCATAGCTGAATAGTTTGCAAAGGGCCCATGGGCTTTTAAATTAAGACCCGCTTTGACACTTTAGAGGGAGCCCGGGCCAGTTGTGTGAGATGAGATCCTGTCTAGGGCCACATCAGGCAGGAAAAGGGGAGTTGGGAGGGGGGGGGGGGGGGGTCAGCATGGGTGGGACGGAGAGTGGCTGATGATGGCTTCAGTTTAGACGGCTGCTCCTCCCCACCGCTCCCACCCTCACTCCCCTGACCCCTCCTCTGTGCCATGCATTTGGGGGGGGGTGTATCGGTAAGGGTTGGGGAGGGGAAAAAGGAGGGGCTGAGAATCTAAAGCGCAGAGCGGCGCAGTACAACGTCTCCATTTAGTGGAGCCAAAAACACAGCTGCTTCTAAATGTTCCCCCACAGTAAGCCCTGGAGACGATGCCCCGTGTACCCCCCCCCCAAAAAAAAAACATAAAAAAACATACACACACACTCTCCCCCTTTCTACACATGATGCAGAAACCACTTCCCTTACTAGTTTATATAGTTTTTTTAGAGGAACTGATTTCTCCTGTAGCATATCATGATGATACACTTTTGGGAACACAAGCCCACCGCAAACTCAACACCACCCTCAAAACACGAGCTTCCTCACACTCGTGACCATTTATCCAGACTCTCTCTATTCACTCTCTTTGCAACCGCCTACCTTTCCTGTCGCTGTGCAGAAAGTGAATTCCAGAGATCAGCCACTGGCAAACAGTGAACAAATGGACTGTGGACCACCCCTATACTCCTCAGCTCTCCTCCTGAGCCCCAGTGTCTTAGACAAATAAACCAACACAGATTTAATGACAACGGGCCTCGGGATCTTTTTCGCTCTCTTTATCGAAGGATCAAACACTTAAAGAGTGCCTGCGCATGTGTGTGTGTGTGTGTGTGTGTGTGTGTGTGTGTGTGTGAATTGTTCAATCTGAGTGTGCTGTATTTGTGCATCCAATGATATAGAGACAAATAAAATGACTTTAATAAAGATGGATGTTTGCTTTTATATCCCTCAACGCTGATGATTTTTCTTGTTGATTTTCGCCCGTCCCCTGGGAACACATAACAGCATATATTTCAGCACATCTTTGAGACGAACACTTGCAGCACAGCAAAGCGGAATCACTGACCCACTCCAAACTGTTTACATAACTTAATCATCACCCTGGCTGATGTGACATGTAAAGTTTGTGCTGCTAGGACTGAGTTGGACTCTTATTTCAGGGCCAGGATAAGAACTGGGCACATCAGAAAGAGGTTCCATTCATTCATAGTAGTAATCCCACTGACGTAGCTTCTGTATTTTCAGTCCCTTTTCAACATCATAGTAGTCTACAGGGATCATACTCCAGACAATGAATACATTATTCACCGTGGTCTACATTTGCAATTCTCATTCATTTTGAATCTAAAATGTAATCAGTATCTCTAAATACTGGATGTAGCAACCCATTTCCCAAGGTTAAAGTTGACATTTCAAATTCCAAATAAACTCAAGGTGTGTTTTTCACAATGGTAAACAGATGTTGCTCACATGAACTTTTCTGAACGCTGTTCAGTTATGCAAATGTGACATGAGAATCTGCATATTCATAAAACCAGTGCTGCTAAATTTCCACCGTGGTGTTGACCTAATTCTTATGGATCACAAATAACATAATAATTATGCTGAAGCAGATGTGGGCTAATGTTCTGCACCCCTCGCTCATATTCAAAAGCATTTAAGGTATTTCCCCTTCCCAGTCCCACCAGTTAAACCTCCTCTTCTCAGGCTCGAGTGCGACTTTTTTTTAAGCGATGCCGGTACATAATTTAACTCCCAAAACCACATATCAATACGGTAACTGCATGCTTATGTCGAAAGTGATTAGCTTTGAAATTGTTTTGGGGCGGAGGGCAGGGGGGATTGGTGACAGAAGCGGAGCGTGTAATCGAAGCGCAGGGACGGGTGATTTACGCTGGTCAAGACGACCTCAACCCATACAGGAAGTGAATACTGTTCTGAGGTCAGAAAGCCACGAGGCACCTACTAGACTTACCTTATGAAATACATGTGAGTGGCTGGTGTGAAGTGTGTGTGCGTGTGTGTGTGTGTGTGTGTGTGAGCGTGAGCAAATGTTTCTAAGGGAGGGCCCATTACATCTAATCACAACACCCACAACAGCGGCAGTTAACGATGGTGTGAGCACTGATACACTTTACAGAGCGTAGCTGGTGGTCCTCAGTGTTGCAAGTGATCAACTGAAACAGTGTGCATTTTCATCACCAACATGAAGTCATACATGTGAGGACACTTTAAAAGAAGGAGGTTTAGTGTGTGCGCAGACGCCCATGAAGGATAACAACAAATGTTTTGGATTGCAAATGGGTTAGCCCTTACAAAAATGTGAGAGTAGTTCCTTGGATTGAGACAAAAAGCAATGAAATGTTTTAATACACATTTAATAAGTATCAATGTAATAAATAGGTTGTAGTTGTTGTTACCTGCCCTAGAAAAATAATGGTAAATGTTGGTGGAGTTGAATATATGATAGTGTGTTAGTTAGTGTGGAGAAGCAATCAAGACGCACACAGTTATAATGTCTGAACATATAATTTCTCTTCAGTCTCAACCTCATTACAAACGTAGTCTCTGCTGTCTGAGACCATTTCAGGGCAGAGCCAGCGTTGTCTCCACACGTCGTCAACGGTGGTGGTGAGTAGTGATGCTTTCCAGATTCTGACTGACTGCGCGTATGTGTGTGTCAGCAGACACTTGCACATAATCACGCAGCCACAAACGGACACCCCCCCCTTTTTTTTTTTTTTTTCTGTCACACATGTACACTAATTTTTACACACATTCTCCAGCCCACACAAGGCACACACCCAGACGCCCATGTCAAACTGTGCCAACGGTGGTGGAAATATGGAGAACATTTTCAAGGCGCACACTGTGTCCTCAAGGAGAAATCCATTTCAAATGTTCCTGACCTCATTGATTTTGAAAGACGAGCCAAGCCGACAGTTGTGTTTTGTTTATCAGTGAATGATACGATCGCTCCAACTTTGAATCAACTCGCCGAGCATGCAGCCAAGGCCAAAGGAGGGGATCAGACTCTGGTTGAAAGAGCAGTGTGCCAAAGGCGGGATTGGGGGTGGGGCAGTGTGTGAATACAATTATTGTGTTATTATTGCGAAGGCAAGATAGCACTAGCCTTTCACTTTGGTAATTGAATCCAAGAGAGAAGCTAATTGGTTTCCAAATGAAGCATTAAGAAACAAAACCAAGGACTTGCGATAACAAAAGAAAGTGTGTCCAGTCACTCTGACTGCAGGCGTGGAGAAGAAGTGATTAGAAAAGACAAGAGTGAAAGAAAATTGCTGGAAAGACACTGTAATGAAAATTAAAACGCTAATAATCAAATATGCTACATAATACTGATAATGCTGATTTAAAAAAAGAAATCAGGGAGTTGGAATAGAAAAACCCACTTGTGACCTAAACCACTTGCCTAACTGGTTTTGACTGCGGACACAATGCCAAGTAAAACAGTTCGAACCCTCACAGTATTTACAGCATTAGGACTGAAAAAGAAGTCCATCTGTACAACAGTCGTCAGTGTAGCAGCTATTGTGAGCTGCCCTTCACTAATCAAGTATGTCTGCGGATAGCCAGGCTTTTGATCCTGACACAGGCATTTACAAAGTCAGCAGCGTGTGTGGGCCACGGCCACAGCTTCGCTATACACGGACACACACACACACACACACACACACACACACACACACACACACACACATCAACAATAGCCAGAATCTGCAGCCACCAAGGCACCTTCCCACAGTAACTCCACTGCACATGTTGTTAGCTACACGACTGGTAGCTCAATCAAGACGCTGTTGGATTTTTTAAAAGCTATGTCAAGTCTCCAAGCAAGCATGACTGGAATATGAGCTACGTATTCATCATTTTACATCCAGTTGGTGAGACTAAGCTTCTCTGCTGTGAGCTCAATATTCAGCCACAGTGCAGTGCCTCTTTCACCACCGACATCATTACAACACTCAGTACCATCACTGACTGCATGTCAGGAGTAGTTTTTTTTTTTTAATGAAGAGATCAACATTTTTTTTTTTTTTTGTTACAATTATGAGGAGAAAGAAATTTTCCTGTTTTCCATTGGTGTTAATTCAGATTTTTGGTCATTGACAAATCCCTGATAATGATTTAAGTTCCATTGAGGAGGTTCTTTTTTTTTTCTTGCTTTAATCAATATTAGAAATCTGCGCTTGGTGGTTCAATACTACAGCTCCTCTGTATGAGGTGGAGGATAAAAAAACAACAAACAAAATGGTTCCAAAAACGTAGATAATTAAGAGCATAATTCCAAATATGGAACTGTTGTTAATTGATTATGTCAATCAGTGCTAGTAGCAGACTTCTTTTAAAAAATGTTTTTTTTAAAAATCAAAATACTAAAGTAACTTAATGAGAACAACAGTTAGAAATAATCTTTCCAGTCTTATCTCAAATTCAATGCAGACCTTCTATAATGAAAAATGGACTTTATATAGCCACTTGCACTTACTCAGGCCAGATCTATCAGATATGTTAGTGGTTATCTAAGACAGAGATTTTCAGAACCGGGGGGGTTGTGGAGAAACATGTGGTGGCAGTAACTGTGCCTTTTTCATCTTTATGTGTGGTATTACTCATGGATTATCAGCCAAATCAGACAAGACGTGCATCCACATGCAGGAATGATAAGAGGGCACCACTCTGACATCAAAGTGCAGGCGTTTATGGTTTATTGAATTGCCACAAAGCGATGTTGATTGTTTTTATGTTCAGCCCTGAGCCAGCTAAGGCAAACGGTTTTAGCAAAAGTGTCCTTACATGGACATACATACATATTTGTTGTCTCGGGTCATCATGCCACAGTTTACATCCTCTGTGGCATCTTAAGGATCCAAAAACAACCTGCGTCAAGGACATAGTTTCCTGTCAGCAGCCATTTTGCATCTCCTCTTTCCAACTTCCTCAAAACATTCAAGTTTCTTCAAGATGATAGAGAAATATATCAGGCTGAAGTTCCTGGGGTGATACATAACAACCATACACACAGACACCCTGTGGCACCTGTTGCAGACTCTCGATAGCAGCAAAGCCTGGTGGAGGAGCTGTCAACCGGCTCCTCTGGGACTCTGAGGGATTGGGTGAGAGAGCCACGGTCCACTAAGTGTGACTGGCTGGAGACGTGGGGTTGACGAGGGGCTACCCCTATAGCCATCACCAGTGTGCTGCTCTCCTGCCCATCTTTCATCTGAGAACGGCGAGGAAAAAAAAAAAAAGTACATTTCCTGCCTGACTCAACGGCTCATGCTGCCTGAGCCTTCATTTTGCCTTTTGACAGTTGTCACGGCCCACCACCATGCTGCCATTTCCCTGCACTTGTGACTGACCACACTAAGCAGTTCACTCTGGTTTCAATAAAACATGGAGCCATACCTGAGCAAAAGGGAGAGCTGGGTTGTGGGTGCTGGCTTGAATTGTTGGGTGATACTTTCTGTTGTCTCTGTTTAATTTCAGCCCAGCCCATTTTATGGCCTTTGGACCTTTGTAATATTCCTTGAAGTCAATTCAGAGAGACTAATAAAGGCTTCCTGGCAGTACAACCTAGTTTTGGCATGCTTGTTGTGTCACATTGCCAGTAATAAGTTGATAGATAATATAGTAGAAATTCTGGCTCTTCGTCCCTTTGGCTCCTTTCTCCTCTCAGCGAGTGTTTCTTCATTGAGGCCTTAATCACGTACAGTGTAGTTTTTAGTGTTTGAGAGCTGTACGACAGCATCATGCAGGAGGTATGAGAAATCTTTTTCTTGCCACCTTGGCTGTCGCTTTACAGCATAGGTAATTAAAGAGCTTTTATTGTAACAACAGTAAAGCCTTTACCTTGGATTATTTTACCACTGACTGAGTCAAGGTCTGCGTTCGACTCGTCTCACCGGGCTTCATCACATTGTTTGCGTGCCGTGACATTATGTATTCCCAGGACATGCCAATAACGTCTCCAGGCTCATTTTACTCTCCTCACATAGAGCATCTTTTACATTCCAGCTGTGTCTATTTGTCTCCCGTTGAGTGGAGCAACCCCTAAACTGTATTGGAGTCCTGGGAAAGGCCCTGGAAAATTCATGGAAACCAACATGACCAATCTGCGGGATGCAGAGCGTCCAACACTCTGGGGAATGTGTGTGCCATATTTTCATGGATAATCATTTTGAAGTGCAGTGGATGGCTTACAATGAGCACGGTGAATTATACATATTATAGCAGTAAGCTTCTGTAGAATGCAGCCGAGCTGTCTGGCAGCTTTTCCACAGGAATATCAATCAGAGTTGCAACATTATGATGACAAGTCCAGCTAGAGCAACACGGTGGAGATGATTCAGGGGCTGAGTGATTTAACAGTCCATAGAGGGAATGCTGACTGGTTTTGGTTAAATATGCGGTCAGTGGACATTCCTGTTGGGTACATATGGAATCTGTGAAGACAATGTATGATCAGTTTTAAGAAAGTCTCAAACACCTGTCGGTCACAGAGCGCTGACAGGGCAATGTCTATATCACCTTGCAGGAAAACTCAAAAATCTATCCAGTTTTATGCAAGGAAGCCGGCAGCATGCACTGACTATGCAAGAACTACATAACGAAACCAAACAAAAAAAAAATAAAAATAAAGGAAGTGACAGGATGGCGCTTTGCAGTTGTATGCATACACTCAAAGCGCCTGTCCGTTTGCAGTGTTCCTCTACCAGGTTCACTTGACAAGCGGGTATCAGGAGTACTCCAGAAGTGTCAGGATACCACAGCTAACACTGACATCTCTCTCCCATTAGCACTGTCAAACATACGTGGGCTTACATTCTTCATTCCAGACACACAAACAGCACAGGTACTGTAGACACACAAACAAGGATGGGCCCATTTGAACACAGTAAACATACTATTTTCTTTCGGGTTAAGTTTGCTCTCATTTATTTCTCTTTTTCCTGATTTATTGGTGTGTTTTCTGCATCTGAATGCGCACCCCCCCCCTCCCCTTCTCCCCAGCCCTTTTTTGTAGCCACATCAAGCAGAATCATGGAGGGAACAAAAGGGGAGGAGGAGAGAGAAAAGGAAAATCGAGGAAACAGGCAGCAATTATGATCAGAATGGGGTAAAAACAATGACATAAACAAAAACAGCAGAAAGCATGAAAAGTTGTTAACGGTCCCTTTTTTAGAAAATAATATACGATTGTTTGGATGTGGGCAAAGCAGGATTTCTCTGTGTCAACACCACATGTGAAATTATAGTATCAGGCAAACCCAAGAGGAAATGAGAAAAGACAAGGGAACAAACAGAGATTAACATGTTTATCTGTCATGCAAAGAAAAACTGCACTTTCAGGATGCTGGACAGGCTTTTTTGCTCACTTTCTGCAAACCTGCGGCATTGCAAATCAGTCTTAGCTTACTGTATTCAATCTATACTGTAGGTGGAAAATGAGATTGTTGTAATGGCACACTTAAGTCTATAAGGCAAAGGCAATAAAAGGTAAAAGTCTTGGTTTTGTGATGATAAATCATACCAATGGTTTACCCTATTTTAGTGGAAACGAATTCAAATAAATTGGTTATAGGATGCTATTTTAACAGTTTCTCCCTCATCCCCAAGTTCAAGTTTGAACATAAATTGTAATCCTTAATGTATGTAGGTTTCCATTCTACCCAGTGTGGTCTTTTTGGAACGATTAGAAAGCTAATAGACTAAGCTGTGCTCAAGTCAAAGTGCTACTATACTCAGTCTTTGTATTCAGAAATACCATATCCCATTTCCCTCAGCACAGCCCGCTGCCAGTCTCTATAATTCAGAGCCTGTCATAGCCTGGATTACTCCCTGGCCGTCTCAGACAACACCTGCTAGACTAGACACACTCTGCAGCAATGAATGGAAATATCCCACATGAACAGTGTGACCCACAAGAACTTCCAAAGTATACCATAACGTTGCCCTAACACACCTTGCAGATGTGACACAAGTCTCGTCCATCAGCTTGCTTGGCAGCGAAACGTCCTCAAGGAGAAGTCTGAAAACCTGGTAAGGCTTCTTGTTAGCTTGATACCATTCACAGACCGACTGAGGCCTGAGGTGGAGTCCTGGTGGGAGAGCCAGCAGCAAAATCCAGCCGACTTTCATAAATACCTATGTTTGAATTCACAAAGAGGCTGGCAATTTGTGCGAAGCAGCTGAAAAGCCTGACGCATTAGAAACTCAAACGGACTCATGTCTGGGTGGACGTTTCACCAAATAAAAGCAAAGGCCAAGTTCTGGCCCGGCACATTTGGAGAAGCAAGGGAACCCTCTCAGGTTTCAGCTGTCCGCCGGCAGCCCTCAGTGGCTCAATGGAGTGAACGTGAGGGGAAGACCAAAATGTGACACGCCCTCACACACACAGTCCACATGAGAGTCCGGGGGTTAATCCCGTTTCAAACAAGCTAGGTTTAACCCTCGTCAACCCTATACCACCAGCGCTGCTCGCTCTACCACCCAAAATGATATATCAGGACTTCTCACATACGCATGTGCATGTACACAAAGTGCACAGGCTATAAAATTGACTCATACACATAGCAACACACATGCACACGCACAAATATATTGCGTCTACACATAGCATAGAGGGCTTCAGTGAGTCGTTTGTTTGGTGTTGCCTGGGTTCAAGCAGCTGTGCCGGTGGTCAGGCGGCAATGTTGACAGCTGAAGGCCTGTTGTTCCATAAAACCTTACCTCCAGCCTCTCGCAGTTTAATGATATCTATAACTAATACGTTTTAAAATGCACACAAACGCACACACACACACACACACACACACACACACACACACACACACACACACACACACAGACATGGCAGGCGACTTGCATGTTCACAAGGACAAAAGATTTCTACATTTCTTTCATGCTTGTCTGCCAACATGTGTACACATACACATGCATACATGAGCAGGGCAGGTCATCTGGCCTTTCTCATAGCCAAGACTGCCAGAATGTTAACCCCTCTCTCCCTTTGCCCTCACCTCCTTAATTCTATACACTCATAACTTCTTAATGGAGGCACTGGCTACTCAAAAAAAAAAAAAAAAAGAAAAGAAAATATATAAAAGGGATGCCTTGTTGAGCTGTGTTGGTGGGGGACCCATAACTCTCCACATTTTATTTTCTAATACCATTTTCTGGTAATTTTCAAGCATGTCAAGAGGTCTTCTCTTGTAACATCGTGAAATATTGAGTTTCACAATTCCACCGATCCTGCTGGATCTAACATGTTGAAAGCCACAGGCTGGTGAATGAAAAGTGACCTTGAATTTGCTGACCTTGCATAACTCTCACCAAATGTGTTAAGGCAGACGCTCTGTCTAAACGCGGGCTTGTGTAAAAACAAAAGCCACTCTCTGTGTTTTCTTCATTTCTTTATATGTCCCTCCATTAACCACTTAAAATCTCTCTCGCTTAACCTTGGCCGATCCAAAAAGAAGAATTTTCATTGAATCCCTTTGCCGCACATAGGGAACAAAGGCAAGTTGTAAACAGGAGTGTGTGTGTGTGTATATGTGTGTGTGTGTGTGTGTGTGTGTGTGTGTGTGTGTGTGTGTTGACAGGAATGCAGGGTATATGTTGTAGTCTGATTTCTTTTATGAAGAAAAATACTATTTGTGTGCACACAGTGCGACTTCTGTAAGTAGATATAGTTTCTGCTCTGAGATGACAGGTTTGCATTAATGTGGCGTGTAATTGTAGAATAATTGTAGTCACATTTGAAAATATAATGGAGCTTTGTGTGTTTCTGTCTATCTTCATGTGCCCACAGACGTCTGGCTTCTGCATTCTGTCAAAGCTACAGTCTCCCACATCTTAGACAAAACTACTTGTCAAATAATTCTCCATTATGTGCACTGAAGATTAACTTAATTGCAGATGACATTTGAAATGAGTTTTTGAAAAGTTGAACAACACATTCTGAACATCACACAAACCTCCATTCAAACTAGGGATAGGAACCAACCTTTTAAGCTATTAATATGCTCTACCTTCCAAGTTGTAACTCTGTAAGTTTTCCTGGGGACAATGTAAAATTGTATTGTGGAGAACAAATCAGTTAATAGCTTCTTTATGGCATATCCTAAATGCCTCATTTAAAAAGCTTTCAACTCAACAGAGGTCTTCCCATGAGGCCTGACTGCATACATAGATAATTAACAGACACTCTGCCACATTAGCTTGAATTGGGAATGAACATTTTTATCATCCATTCAGTGTTTGCTAACCATTGTTAACACAGTTCAGTCACACTTTTTTGTTTCGGACTGTTTCACACCCGCCGCAGTGATGGAATTTATTTTGTATTCATAAATTCTTCATAAGGCTACATACTGACTTGGATAGATAGTGACAAAATCTAACAAGCACACACCAGAGGAAAAGTTTATGGCATTGTCAAAATCTTTTGCCTATTAGAAACAGAAGAAAAACTGTATTTGCCTTAAATGTAATATTCCCAGTTCTCCCAATGGAGTTAACATGTTGCTGCAGTCTATTGTCACCTGTCAAATATGATAAGAAAAGACACTGATGCAAAGAAATACACAAATACTCTGTACTTCTGGAATAATCAATGTAATACAGGCTTGACAATGCAAGGCAGAGTTCATGCAGCAACTGAAATTTGAAGTCTCTTCACCATTCGTGTAAAGAAATATGTAAAATGATACTGTGGCTATTGTGAATATTTTTAAAGGAAAATTCAATCAGTTTTTTGACATATTTTGTGGAATTAGTGTGCTTCAAGCTTCAGCATTTTCCATAGCAATGTGTGATTGACATTTGTTGTTGCTAGGCAACCTGGTCTCCTAGAAATTATGTTTATATACAACTAAAAAGCAACAGCAAATATGTTTTACAGGAAATGGAATTGCTGGATCATGTGCAGTCTGAGTTTTTTATATTTATTTTATGAATGAAGCGATACATCGGTCATGTGGTGATTCAGGTGGATGGCCGGTGAACAAAGCCTGTGTCATATACAGAGTTCATATCCAGAAAATCATCTATATGTTATATGTTTGTTCCAAACAGAAGAGAGGAATAAATGGGTGAATCAAGAGGTCGTGGATACATCAGATATGTCGTTATAACAGCAGGACAGAGAAGACCGAATGCTGTAGAAATTTTTAGGCAGCAGGTCAGAAAGTGGAAGCTAGTTACTGTTGTAGTAATTTTAGCACTGATTCTTCGCTTGCTAAAGGCAAACGGTTAGTGTTAGCCAGGCGTATTTTATTTGGTGCTGTTGCGGTGATGCCAAATGACCAGACCATCAAACCTCCATGTCATGGAGTAACAGAGGAAGTGCTCAGATCAGATGGTACCACACAACAGCTAACAATATCAGCCTAGAAAACAACAAAATAGTATATAACTATTATTATATTATTATTATGTTTGACTTTGGAGAAATGCAGCCTATTGAATTGAGGCAGGGTTTGTACCTGTCAGAATGCAGATGCCCTTGAGAGACGTTCACTATGAGAAGACAAAACAAAACTTTTTTGGGGGAAGAACAAGGGGAGGTAAGAGAGCAGCGGGCGAACTGGATGTAATTAACCTACACTCATCCAGACAAACGGCATTGGGCAGGGGATTGGACAGACGAGCTTTGCAGTCTCTCAACTGAAGCTGGTAGTTTCGAGGCTAATTAGGACTGTGTTTGTGGTACAGTGTGAAGGGGCTCCCATGTGGGCTCCTGATTCGTTGGCTCATTTGTGGTGAGGTATGACAGCGTGAGACCTGAGGAGTTGAAGTGAGGACGCGCAGGATAAGAGAGAAGTAAGCATGTTGGGATGAGATCAGAAGCGGATTTAAAAAAAAAAAGAAAAAAAAAGAAAAAGAAAATAACAAGCAATACGGAAATGAAAGAGTGGAAATTAAGGCAAAGAGGAAGGATACGGGACATGGAAGTGAGCAGCAGAAGGGACAGACGGAAGGAGAGCGTTGGATTGCCGGGTCTTGGAAGGTTAATCTGCTTCTCTTCACAGTTGTGTCTGTCAAATGGTACAGCTTCTACAAATAAAACACCTCCTCTGGGATTCACTTGCAAGGAAACAATAACACTTACACTGCAAAGGTGCAATCCATTGGCCTGGAAATTTACTGCACTGAGAAAGCAAACCACCACACTGCAACAACAGGATGACTTTTCAACATAATACCTAATTACCTTGACTGTTAATGTTAGCATTATTAAATGTATGTTATAATTCAGTAGTCAGTGACACAGACTGTACAACAGCATGTAATTGCATGTGCCACACCTTGCCGGGTATTCAGTCTGGTGCCATGAAATTAAATGAAACAACCAGTTTGTCTTGAAGTTCAAATGTCATGTGCAGAAAATATGAGAAATAGAGTAGATTTAAACACCCATAAAAGGATTGCATGAAGGAGAAATGGCTGCATGAATAATGCATGCAAAAAAGCCAGCGTTTGATGTTGACACAGTGATGTGGAAGGTAAGACTGTCATGGTTAGGTCAGAGAGAATATTTGCCTTCCAACACTGGTGACTGAAGTTTTGAGGGTAACCTTGTATTCTGAACTACAATAATATTACCAAACCATAGCCAAAATGTGACCTATTTGTCGCACCCTAATCCAAACATGAATAAACTGCTTTAAATTAAGTCAAATTCAAATGACGATTATGCGTTGACTTTCCATTGTCCCATAATCGTTTTGTGGTATAGGTCCTATAGGTATTTGCGCATTCTCTGACATTTAATCCGTATTTCTGAGCTCACGCTCATGTCATGAACTGTTGTGACTGTGTTAAGGTGCTATAAAAATGTCCTTGAGCAAGACGATAAGATTGCAAACTGGATTTTCCCTCTGTTGAAATGCACATCTTTGTGTCTTTGATGGTTATGTCAAGGAACAAACATACAAATTTGCTCTAAATTGCCAATACTTTGAACTTTTAAGAGCTGTTGGAGGTTGTGCAGACTTTTTATGGTGCATCCATAACAGGGGCAGTCTGCAGGGGATGTATTATCCTGGTCTATGTGCTTTCCACCCTCGCCTGGCAACAATGCACGGCAGCCCAGGTTCATATCCTCTTCTGGGCTTTGATCTCTTTTACAACCTTAAAGCAATCTCACACACACCACATTAAAATCTTAGTAATGTCAGCAGAGGGAAGAAGTGCCATCCAAAGTGAATCATGCAGGACTCTCGTATTGCATATACCAACACAGAGTAAAGATGAAGAGCCCTTAAAATTCACTTTCCTGCTAAGGCAGCAAGGTTGATGTGTGGGAGCTGACTGTGAGCAGGAGAGTGAACCAGGACTGCACATTTCACTTTTATGTGTTTTCATGTTACAGCGACTGCTCTGTGATGTCGTGCAGCTTCTAACCAACATACATGCCACTGATAGTAGACTCTTTTTTTGTACAGAAAGTACATTTTTGTACAGCTGCAGCCGGCTCCTTACAAAAGTGAAGGATAACAAATGGTTTTCCATTTCCTGTTTCTACTTTCTACAAACTGAAATGCACACATTTTTTTCAGCAGCGCTGCAGGGTGAAATCATCTCTGAAGTGATGATGTCATGATGATGTTCAAGTCTACTTCAAGTATCAATTTATGGTCTGTGCAGCTCTGTTAAATTTGTATTGCAGTGAAAACATGGACCAGCACGCTTTGGGGGATTTAATCAGCACTAAGAGCCCGAATTTTGTCTTTGTTAAACTGATGGAAATGTACTGCTAACATTTCATTTAAATCAGGATATGTAGTCATCCTTGGACAAACTCACCGTTGTGTAGATTCCCTGTCATTCATTTTAACTTGACTGTGTTAAGTTTTACCACAGCAACAGTTAAAGCTCTTATATTTTATGTAGTATTAGAGGCTCTGGGTCAGGACGACGGCTGCGTTGTGTTTCGGTTTTCGTTGTGAAATGCCAGGTGGGAGGAAGTTACAAGTAAGTTTCCTTTGCTGTAGTGTTTTCATTTCCATTAAGTTTATATATATATATAGGCTGTCACTGTGCCTGTGTGACTGATTTGGGCTATGCCATCATAAAGTAGTGAACTCTTTCATTCTTTTTACTGTGTTATTCTTTTTCCTTTTTGCCTTTGGATTGTTTTCCTTTTCTAGTGCAGATTAAATGTGTCATTTCCTTTCTGGACCTGTGGCAAAATTCAGCACAGCCGTCCGTTTTCACACATTAACAGAGATAAGGGGAATAATAATAATGACACAAGTTCAACATTCATTCAGAGATTGGACATGTAGTTTTTATGAACCGAGAGATTGAAGCACACTGTGCTGTGCAGTTTCTTTCCTGTGAAAAAGTCCATCAGCCATGATATTAGAAAGCTAAATTAATTCTTCCCTTGGGCCCAAATGCTTGAGGCAGAACCCAGGTTCATTTCTTCAGTGGTTTGGGAGGAGGAGTCATTACCATGGGTCAATTTTTGTGCATGAGAATCTTTAAACTGTGCAACAAGTGTTCATTGCACCACCTACATCACATGAATTACATCAATGTAAAACACACTGTTGAAAACAGAAAACTCTCAACAGCTTTGCAGATTTCTATTATGCTCTCAGTGTATGCATTTTCACCCCAACAGTTCACCTCTTTTATCAAACGCTTTCTTTTCCTTTTTTTCTTTTTTTTTTTTTTTCTTTATAAAGCTACTCCAGGTGTAGCATAAAAACATACAGCAGTTGTACTCCATGTACAGAGCTCTTCTCTGGAATTTGTTAGCAGCTTTTATAAAGATGTACCGAACTCTCAGGGGAAACGTCCTTGAATCAAAGAAAATTCTCCATATTGGCCCGAGTGTGAAAACGCTGTTTGTTTCTCTCTGTCTGTATCCACACCAGTGACACTGTCAAAGCCCGATCTTAGCTAGAGCTTATTACATCGTTGTACCATCAACCCACTGACCACAGCTCTGATTGCAGAGTCAAGAGTAGCAATTTCAGGATTTCAGAGCAATTGATCGAGCAGTCTTAAACCAGATGTTTGGTGTGTGTTCCCTCTCTTCCTGAGAGAAACTTCCTCTTATGAAAAGATTTGAAAATCCAAACTTGTAGGTCATGTTGCAGAAAGCCGAGTTAAAGTGTATTAGCATTTTGATAGCGTACCGTAGCCCTGAGCAGTCTCCACCTCTTCTCACTCTGGTTTTGCAGGGTGAGTTAACACACAAGGAGGTTGATGGAAGGAGTCAGTAGGCTCAGATGGCTTGTTACAATCAAATAAATGGAAACATCTCATATATACAAAATGGAAATAGTGGACTCCCTGTACAGTGGACCAGATGAGTACTAGTAATAGCATATTTACTCACCCAGAATGCTGCCTTAGATTTAGTTGTATGATTACTGCAGCCACAATTTGGATCTGGTGTCCTAAAGTAAAGTGCATACTGTAATGTTCTCCCCTTACAAAGGTCCTTTTGTTCCAGCGGCTGGGGGGTCTGTGCACCCCTGTGCAACCCCTCCCTTTTCCTCCCCCACTTCCCCCATACATCCCCCCCATGTCTATTAAGCACCCTGATTCCCAGTTCAAATTGGCCCCCTGTTATTAATCCCAATCACCCGGAACACATCGACCACAGCGCACCGCGAAAACACATGTGCCCACCGCCCCCACCCCCCAGCTCGGCGCACTGATTCTAATTAATTAATTACATCCCAGGTGATTTTACTTTGAGATGGAGAGAAGAAAAATAGGAGAGGGAAAAAACTGCATCCCACAGGCACCACCAAATTGGCAACAAAAGCTCCCCAGCAAAAGAAAAAAAAAAAAAGGCCCAGTTCATTACTTCAGGGAGAGTCGGCTTCTTGTAGCTGCTTCCTAACTACTGCTCTGCTGTCCAAGACCAAAATACTCTGTTTTTTCCCCTTTTTTTCTCTAACTTGTCTGTCTGCCACCCATAAAAACCCTTGCCAAAAACACACACTGGAACTAACCCGCAACAAATTGATAGCATATTTAAGTATTCAGGATTATATTTTTGAAGGGAATGGGTAGAGAAAAGGGGTTTTGAGCAAATCATATTTCTGGCCAGAGCTTTACTGGATAGCAGGGGAACTATTTAGCATAGCACTGACACTGTCTTAAATAAAACAGGACTACATATTTGATACATCTCATTTATTTGAACGTCAAAGGATTTGCAAATTCTTTCATGTTCTTCCAGTTTGGTTTCCTCCCTGTTAAGGATGCTCCACTCTCTCAACATAGAAAAAAAACTTTTTGCCTCTCTCTGACGTTATCAGAGGAATCTGCTGATGTGAAAATGTTTGACTCTGCACTTTTGTTATGCGCCATGTTTAAATAATGATATCTATCAATAATCTTAGACGGCATCTTCATCTGTAAAGTTCAATTTGAGCTGAATTTGACGTTGCAGAAGTTTGCAAAGTCCTCTGCAAAAATTCTCTTGAGGAGAGTTTAAGTCATAAATGCGATATGCACTGAGTGAAAGTTGTGACATCTACACTGACATATAATTCATATAATTTATTATGAATGTGTGTTAATTTCTTACAAATAACTGAATGTGCCATGACTGTAAGGACTCAGAACTGTAAGTCTTTAAATAAGATATGATCTGATGACAATCGTCCCCTGAACCAAATGTCAGACAGTGGAGAAAAGAAATGTAATTAATAAAATACTAAAAACTCAAACTTCAAAGTTACACATTACAATGTACCAAACAACCTTTTAAAATTCATGAAAGTACAAAAATGAATGAATTTCATGTTGTATGTGTGTGTATGTTCACTGTATGTACTAAAAGCCTTCTGAGAATACTGTACTTTGAATGATGAGGGCAAAGTGGAAATTTAATCTTAGGTAATATTTTATAGAGCTAAATAAACCTTTCCTTCAGAAAGTAAAACATTATAGACTTTTAACAGCAATTTAAATATACATTTCTCCTGGAGGGGGTCCTTGGTTGGATATAAAAAAATGTCTTAAGACTTATTTCAACATAGGGATCTATGTTATGGATATCCTCCCCAATTTCTCGCTTTCTCTTCCAGTAAGTTAACTGCTCAGAGCTTTCATTAGTTTATTTGAACTTAAGTTTTTCATTTTTTCAAGTCTAGAGCATACTTTTTTTTTTTTTTTTTTTTTTTTTTTTTTTTAGCAGCTTCAAGAAAATGGTTACTTGACAGGTGGTCTAGCGAATACCTTCTATTTGGCCCAAAGTAGAAAGAAAATGACTGCTGAGGATGTCTACACGCCATCAAAATTCTTGCAAATTTGTCAGAACATGAGACCTGAGTATGCTTTCCATTGAATATATATTTGTATCTAAGACTTCAGTGATGTCTGGGTTTCCACTCTGAGGTACTCAGACCACTGCAACAGCCTGTATAGGCAGGTTGTATATTCTCCTTTTCTCTCCACATGGACAGACGCCACCCACTTTTCTCACCTCTGCATGAACCTGCAAAGCGCTTCAGATGAACTGATAATGTCTTGGCAGGTTCTTCTGCCCAGTCCTCCTCAGGCACCTCCTCACCTACATTAGCACTCATGGGGACTCTGGCAGGCTTTTACTATATGACCAAGTGCCAGTGACGATGGACTGGACACTGACCAGGCAGGAGGAAATCTTCCAGCGGATGATAAATGTAGGAATGTCATACAAACGGAGTAGCAAAGAAACTGGCTGCGGCCACTGTAAGGAACCTTCTCTTGTCCCCCCCCCCCCCTTTCCCGGTCTTTTATCCTGGATGGTGATGGAGCCATTAAACGTATTAAAGTCTGTATGTGGTATCTGGCACAAGAATAATAGCTTAGTCCATCCAGGCATGTTTAATGGTTCAGAGACTCCATGCTGCTAATCGATGGGAGTTGCCAGCTCCTGGCAAAGATGCTACATTTGCAACCAAAGTCATAAGTGACGCAGCACCATATGGAAATGGACGTCTGTGGCTTACTGTTTTTTTTTTTTTTGCACTACATTATTGATGTATAGTGGAGAAGTTACCTCTCTGCATGACCCCCACCACAGGGAGGTCAGAGGTCAAGTCTAACTACTGAACAGCCTCCCTGGAGCTTATAGGGATTCACTGATGTGCTGAAGGCCATCTCAGCGGGTGTTTGTCATCATGACAGCTTTAACCTGGGCCTTATGTTTAAAGATGGCCTCCTACTCTGTATGCCAGCCTGCTGCATGAGTGCATGAATTTGCAGTGATAGAAACTGGTGGTATGGATTTAAGTGAAGTAAAAAAAAAAGAAAAAAGAAAAAAGAAGTTACCCCTTCCCTTCTACTCAGTTATTCAGAAGTATTCATCATGTTGACAGTGCCAACAACCTTTAATCTTTACACTGGAGTAAATCATGTAATATCTCTTTCAGTTGGTTTTAAATGATTTTTCCTCGATGTTTACAGTTTTATTTTTACCTCTGGTGTCAGTATGAGTCAGACTGAAAAGCTCTTCAATCCCAATAATAATTTTGTAAATGAATAAATTAAAAAAAAAATGATAGTGTTTTCAACAGGGGGCGCCGTCTCCCAGAATTTTCCCGACCGCCGGTTTGATCTGACGGCAGGTGGAATTTGAGAGGTTGTACTGAGCAGAAACATATCATGACAGATGAGCTGCTGTAAAACTGTGTCCATGCTGAAACAGGCCACAAATAACCAGTAGCTACTGTAAGTGTACACTGATGTCGAACCTGAATCCTGTGAGACACATGAGATGAATGTAAAGAGGCGCTGCGCTAGTTCTGGTTTGTGTAAGACAGGAGTGTACTCACACACAGCGCAGAACAACATGGTAACAGCTTTTCACTCAGTTGAAACACACAGCATGGAATTACAGCAGAGCATGTCATGTATTTTCTCTGTCTATATTTTATGGAACTGCTCCAAGTATGGGGGACGGGGGACGGGGGTGCTTTACGAAAGTCTTGTGCAATGTTCCTAGGAACCCTGTCGCGAGCATGATCTCCAATAGAGGAATGTGGAACGGAATGCTGCTCTATGAGGCCCAGATCCCGGACACATATTTATTTGCTCATTCATCACTCTTCGATGACCTCTGATCTACTACCGTGTGCTTTTGCTCTCCTTCAACCCCAGGTTCGCCTTTTTTTTCTCTCTCCAGTTAGACAAAAATAAGGCAGATTCTGTCGACATGTAGCGGGACCCCACAACTTTTTTTTTTTCCAGACGCTCATACTGCAGTTGCTTCAGCTACAAAGTGAGCTCAAGTTTGTGTATAAGTTTGCGTTGGGCACTGATATTAACGGCTCAGTGCTTGTAAGGAGAAGTGAGTTTCAGATGTGTTCTAGGTGGCGGGTACTCTACTTCAGTGAGTGTCTGGTGGGACACTGTGGTAAAGAGAGGAAACAGATGTTGTTAATACCCAATGGGAACTGGTATGAAAGACTAAGGTGTATAGAAGCTTAGTGAAGGATAAATGTAAGAGTTTGATAATGAGATTTGAATCCTCTGGTGAGGAAGAGACTATTTTGGGGTATAGAGTGCTGTTTGGAAAGTGGAGACAGGAGGAGATTCAGCAGTCTGAAGGGTAAAGAAGCAGGCGTGTGACCAAAGGACTGCTGGTGCAAATATACTGTCAACTGGAAACATATGGGTGAGAACAGTGAATGTTACTCGGGGTGCTCTTCAGTAAGGCATCCATACCCCAACTGCTGGTGGAGGTGCTTATCAGTTGCAGACTGGAGTTATGCTGGGTACTTCCCATTTCAAACTGGATGAATCGAACTCAGTAAACATGACATGTTAAAGAAGAGAATAAAGAGTTTGAAGTTAAACCTAATTAAACTTAACACGTGTAGCAGCGTTCATACAGGTTAGACCATTCAAAGTTCATTACAGTAAAACGTTTGGAGAGCAATGCGCACCAAAAACAGAAAGAGAAGCGATAATCAAGCATGTCGGTTACTGGTGGCACTGAACACAAAAGGTTTCCCGCGTTTGTGCGCCCGTGCAAGGATTTATACCACAACACAGTTTCTGCTTTACTTTGTTACCTTTCAAATGGCCTGTGAATAGTGGGGATATAATAAGGTGATGTGCTCTAGTCAATTGCTGCACAGCGGAGCCATGAAACATCAAGCGCTCTAAACATCTGCCACGGGAGAGGCAGGGAGATTTGTAAGTCAATCTGCTCTTAAGGGCTAAAATGCAAGCATCTGCCTTTGAATATTTAAAGCACCTTACATCTCAGCATACTAACTGCTTGAAATGAATCTTTTGGATCCTTCTGTTCTCTGTACTTCCCCAGCAAACGTTGAGTAAAAGTTGGCGAAACAGCTTTCACCAACGTTAAAAACCTGTGTAAAATATTGCAGCAAAATGAAAGTTAGAGGTGTTTGTAGCTGTAACTGAAAATAAATTCCAAAAAGTAGGATCTAAATGAATAATATTCTGTACAGTAAATATTGTAATGCAGTGCTTATTCTGCTTATTCTGGGTTGGTTTTGTATAAAAATTTGTCACATATTTTATTCGTATCTATTCTGTTAAAAATAGTCCTTACAAAAGGATTTTTTATTTTATGGAATCAGCATTTTTGTTGAATTTATGATGTTATTTCTAAACAATCTGTAGCACAGACAATCTATAAAATAAGTGTTATCCACAGCTGCTGAACTGCAATGACCAAATCAGCAGCTCCTGTCTTTGAATAGGCTCTGTGCTCTTGAGCTGCTGCTATCAGTGACAGAGAGGCTTCCTCCTGGACATAAATTAATAGCATCAGCTTGACACCAGCTCCTGAGGTTAAGTCTATGTTGTCAACATGCTTGGGCATTCTGGAGACAAATGACGCCAAAGAAGCCACACATTGTCTCCCAGCCTCGCAAGACACAGTTGAGCTTTGTAAAGGCCTGTCAGCGACCAGCAGAGTATAGAAAGGCCCCCGAGACAGTTGTGGTTAATGTTTAAAGGAAGAGTGTTTTTTTATAAAAGAAAGAAAAGGCAATTTTTTAGCAATCATACATTTTCTACTTTAAAGGTCCCATATTGTAGAAAGTGAGATTTCCATTTCTTTTTTGATTCTAAAGCAGGTGTAGTTGCTGTATAAATACAGTGAAAGAATTAAAGCGCTCAATCTATGGAGAAATGTGGACAGCCCGAATTCAGAAACTGCCTTCAAACGAGTCATCACTCTATATTTCTTGTTTGATCTTGATTAAATAATTCTTTATTAGTGTTTTGTTTGGTCTCTCCATCAATCCTGTCTGCTTTTTTTATCTTCTTCTATCAAGATTACTCTTGTCTTGCGTTTTTAAGTTTCCCATCAATAATGTTGTTTAATGAGTTACACACTGAAAACCTGCTATAATTATGGCTGTATGTATGGACTGTAAACTTGGTTATACACAGTCAAATGATACTATCCACTGCCTGGAGTCAGACCTCTAAAAAAAGGATAGACTGCTTGACAGCTTTGTCTCCATAGCTGCTGCTTAGGTGAAGCATATTTCGTATGTGCAGTATTCTACTCTTGTTGCCCGATCACCTCACCCGTAGGGTCTAAGCAGCTGAAGAGAGAGAGAGAGAGAGCTGGAGGCAGGGGCAACGAGCTCCGCCACTTGTGCAATGGAAATGGATGCTGCAACACAGTGGAGGGGGTCACCCCAGCGCTGCCAAATGTTCCAGGGGTTTGCACCGGGACCAG